>NW_018406304.1:31073-31412 GCF_002113885.1 Mizuhopecten yessoensis
CATAGTCAATCATACCCCAACATCATAGTCAATCATACCCCAACATCATAGTTAATCATTCCCCGACATCATAGTCAATCATTTCCAACATCATAGTCAATCATACCCCAACATCAAAGTCAATCATACCCCAACATCATAGTCAATCATACCCCGATATCATAGTCAATCATACCCCGACATCATAGTCAATCATACCCCAACATCATAGTCAATCATACCCCGATATCAAAGTCAATCATACCCCGACATCATGGTCTATCATTTCCCGACATCATAGTCAATCATACCCCGACATCATAGTCAATCATACCCCGACATCATAGTCAATCATACCCC
>NW_018406304.1:31420-32119 GCF_002113885.1 Mizuhopecten yessoensis
CCCCGACATCATAGTCAATCATACCCCGACATCATAGTCAATCATACCCCGACATCATAGTCAATCATTCCCCTACAGCATAGTCAATCATACCCCAACATCATAGTCAATCATTCCCCTACAGCATAGTCAATCATTCCCCGACATCATAGTCAATCATACCCCGACATCATAGTCAATCATACCCCGACGTCATGGTCAATCATACCCCAACATCATAGTCACTCATTCCCCTACAGCATAGTCAATAATACCCCAACATCATAGCCAATCATTCCCCTACAGCATAGTCAATCATTCCCCGCCATCATAGTCAATCATTTCCAATATCATAGGCAATCATACCCCAAAATCATAGTCAATAATACCCCAACATCATAGTCAATCATTCCCCAACATCATAGTCAATCATTCCCCTACAGCATAGTCAATCATTACCCGACATCATAGTCAATCATTCCCCGACATCATAGTCAATCATTTCCAATATCATAGTCAATCATACCCCAACATCATAGTCAATCATTCCCCAACATCATAGTCAATCATACCCCAACATCATAGTCAATCATCCCCCGACATCATAGTCAATCATACCCCGACATCATGGTCAATCATACCCCAACATCATAGTCAATCATACCTTAGCATCACAGTCAATAATTTCCAACATCATAGTCAATCATTCTCCTACATCAT
>NW_018406304.1:33576-33924 GCF_002113885.1 Mizuhopecten yessoensis
ACCCTAGCATCATAGTCAATCATACCCCGACATCATAGTCAATCATACCCCGACATCTTAGTCAACCATTCCCCTACATCATAGTCAATCATACCCTAGCATCATAGTCAATAATTTCCAACATCATAGTCAATCATTCTCCTACATCATAGTCAATCATACCCCGACATCATAGTCAATCATTCCCCGACATAATAGTCAATCATTCCCCGACATCATAGTCAATCATACCCCGACATCATAGTCAATCATACCCCGACATCATAGTCAATCATTCCCCAACATCATAGTCAATTATTCCCCGACATCAAAGTCAATCATACCCCGACTTCATAGTCAATCATACCC
>NW_018406304.1:38785-40309 GCF_002113885.1 Mizuhopecten yessoensis
GCCTAGAATAACAGTTTATCATACCCCGACATCATAGTCAATCATACCCCGACATCATAGTTAATAATTCCCCTACACCATAGTCAATCATAGCCCGACATCATAGTCAATCATTACCCGACATCATAGTCAATCATGCCCCGACATCATAGTCAATCATCCCCTTGAATCACAGTCAATCATACCCCGACATCACAGTCAATCATACCCCGACATCAGAGGCAATCATACCCCGACATCATCGTCAATAATTGCCTAGAATAACAGTTTATCATCCCCCGACATCATAGTCAATCATCCCCCGCCAACACAGTCAATCATTCCCTCATACCCCGACATAATAGTCAATCATTCTCCTACATCATAGTCAATCATTCCCCGCCAACACAGTCAATCATTCCCCTACATCAGAGTCAATCATACCCCGACATCATAGTCAATCATACCCCGACATCATCGTCAATCATTTCCCGACATCATAGTCAATCATACCCCGACATCATAGTCAATCATACCCCGACATCATAGTNAATCATAGCCCGACACCATAGTCAATCATAGCCCGACATCATAGTCAATCATACCCCGACATCATAGTCAATCATACCCCGCCATCATAGCAATCATACCCCGACATAGTCAATCATACCCCAACATCATAGTCAATCATAGCCCGACATCATAGTCAATCATACCCCGCCATCATAGCAATCATACCCCGACATAGTCAATCATACCCCAACATCATAGTCAATCATCCCCCGACATCATAGCAATCATCCCCCGACATAGTCAATCATACCCCAACATCATAGTCAATCATACCCCTACATCATAGTCAATCATACCCTAGCATCACAGTCAATCATACCCCGACATCATAGTCATCATACCCCGACATCATAGTTAATAATTCCCCTACACCATAGTCAATCATACCCCGACATCATAGTCAATCATTTCCAACATCATAGTCAATCATTTCCAAAATCATAGTCAATCATTTCCAGACATCATAGTCAATCATTCCCCTACATCATAGTCAATCATACCCTAGCATCACAGTCAATCATACCCCGGCACCATAGTTAATAATGACCCGACATCATAGTCAATCATATAGTCAATCATACCCCGACATCATAGTCAGGCATACCGCGACATAATAGTCAATCATTCTCCTACATCATAGTCAATCATTCCCCGACATCATAGTCAATCATACCCCGGCACCATAGTTAATAATTACCCGACATCATAGTCAATCATTCCCCGACATCATAGTCAATCATACCCCGACATCATAGTCAAGCATACCGCGACATAATAGTCAATCATTCTCCTACATCATAGTCAATCATTCCCCGACATCATAGTCAATCATACCCCGACATCATAGTCAATCATACCCCAACACCAGAGTAAATCATACCCCGACATCATAGTCAATCATACTCCGACATCATAGTCAATCATACGCCGACATCATAGTCAATCATTTCCCAACATCATAGTCAATCATAC
>NW_018406305.1:0-289 GCF_002113885.1 Mizuhopecten yessoensis
TGTTAGACGTGAGAGGGCTAAACATGTCCGTCAGTTTGGTTTTATATATGTTAGACGTGAGAGGGCTAATCATGTTCTTCAGTTTGGTTTTATGTATGTTGGACGTGAGAGGCCTAAACATGTCCGTCAGTTTGGTATTATGTATGTTAGACGTGAGAGGGCTTAACATGTCCTTCAGTTTGGTTTTTTGTATGTTAGACGTGAGAGGGCTAAACATGTCCGTCAGTTTGGTGTTATGTATGTCGGACGTGAGAGGGCTAAACATGTCCTTCAGTTTGGTATTATGTAT
>NW_018406305.1:4524-4853 GCF_002113885.1 Mizuhopecten yessoensis
TAATGTTAGACGTCAGAGGACTAACCATGTCCTTCAGTTTGGTAATATGTATGTTAGACGTGAGAGGGCTAACCATGTCCTTCAGTTTGGTATTATGTATGTTAGACGTGAGAGGGCTAAACATGTCCGTCAGTTTGGTAATATGTTGGACGGGAGAGGGCTAAACATGTCCGTCAGTTTGGTAATATGTTGGACGGGCGAGGGCTAAACATGTCCGTCAGTTTGGTATTATGTATGTTAGACGTGAGAGGGCTAAACATGTCCGTCAGTTTGGTAATATGTTGGACGTGAGAGGGCTAAACATGTCCGTCAGTTTGGTATTATGTATG
>NW_018406306.1:0-289 GCF_002113885.1 Mizuhopecten yessoensis
AGTAGACGTCGTTAGGACGGTCGGTACGGAGCAAGATTGACATGGAACGGAGCTACATGTAGTAGACGTAGTTAGTACCGTCGGTACGGAGCAAGATTGACATGGTACGAAGCTGCATAAAGTAGACGTCGGTACGGAGCAAGATTGACATGGTACGGAGCTGCATATAGTAGACGTCGTTAGGACGGTCGGTACGGAGCAAGATTGACATGGTACGAAGCTGACTGTAGTAGACGTCGATAGTACGGTCGGTACGGAGCAAGATTGACATGGTACGAAGCTGCATGTA
>NW_018406306.1:4879-5275 GCF_002113885.1 Mizuhopecten yessoensis
GTGCGGAGCAAGATTCGACATGGTACGGAGCTACATGTAGTAGACGTCGTTAGGACGGCCATTACGGAGCAAGATTGACATGGTACGGAGCTACATGTAGTAGACGTAGTTAGGACGGCCAGTACGGAGCAAGATTCGACATGGTACAGAGCTACATGTAGTAGACGTCGTTAGTACGGCCAGTACGGAGCAAGATTCGACATGGTACGGAGCTACATGTAGTAGACGTCGTTAGGACGGTCGGTACGGAGCAAGATTCGACATGGTACGGAGCTACATGTAGTAGACGTCGTTAGGACGGCCAGTACGGAGCAAGATTCNTTACGGAGCAAGATTCGACATGGTACGGAACTACATGTAGTAGACGTCGTTAGGACGGCCATTACGGAGCAAGAT
>NW_018406307.1:0-289 GCF_002113885.1 Mizuhopecten yessoensis
AAGGTCAATGACAAATTCACGACCTTGTAAGGTCAATGACAAATGTACAACTATGTAAGGTCAATGACAAATTCACGACCTTTNTCAATGACAAATGCACAACTATGTAAGGTCAGTGACAAATTCACGACCTTGTAAGGTCAATGACAAATGCACAACTATGTAAGGTCAGTGACAAATTCACGACCTTGTAAGGTCAATGACAAATGCGAACCATGTATACGTAAGGTCAATGACAAATGCGCAACCATGTGAGGTCAATGATAGATTCACATGAATTCTAGGTCAA
>NW_018406307.1:4951-5721 GCF_002113885.1 Mizuhopecten yessoensis
AGACGATAATACTGTATATTATATATATCAGGTGTGCTTGTATCTAGGTGGTAATGTTTATTATGTCAGCAAGTACTGGCTGTCTGTGTCTTATAATATCCATATGTAACAGGTGTCACTTATGACAGGTGTCATATAACAGGTATGACATATAACAGTTATGTCATAACAGGTGTAAAATAAAAGGTGTGTCTTATAACAGGTGTCACTTATAGCAAGTCTTGTATACAACAGGTGTGAAATATAACAGGCATGTGTTAACGAAGGGAAAATATAACAGGCATGTCATAACGGGGGGAAAATATAACAGGTATGTCATAACAGGTGTGAAATTAAAGGTGTGGCTTTTAAAAGGTGACATAAAACAGGTGACATATAACAGGTTTTTCATAACAAGTGTTAAATAAAATGCGTGGCGTATAACAGGTGACATTTATAGCAAGTCACAATTAAAACAGGTGTGTCATAACGGGGGGGAAATATAACCGGTATGTCATAACAGTTATGAATGTGAAAGGTGTGACATATAACAGGTGACATAGCATGTGACCTATAACAGGCATGACATAAATTAGGTGACATTAAACAGGAGTTTATTTGATCTGAGAGACAAATAGCTGCAGCAAAAGATAACACTATTTTTGAAATCTAGTTAACAGTGGTGTCGTCCTAGAGAAGTCTGCCATAGGAAAGCTTTAGGACAGTGAGAGTGATGTAAGGGGCGCGTTAGTTGATTTGAGGGACAGTGTTAGTTGATTTGAGGGACAGTG
>NW_018406307.1:6785-7031 GCF_002113885.1 Mizuhopecten yessoensis
TGTTGATCTGAGAGACAGTGTTAGTTGATCTGAGGGACAGTTTTAGTTGATCCGAGTGACAGTTTTAGTTGATCCGAGAGACAGTGTTAGTTGATCTGAGAGACAGTGTTAGTGATCTGAGTGACAGTGTTAGTTGATCTGAAAAAGACAGTGTTAGTTGATCTGACAGACAGTGTTAGTGATCTGAGTGACAGTGTTCGTTGATCTGAGGGACAGTGTTAGTTGATCCGTGTGAGAGTTTTAGTT
>NW_018406308.1:0-289 GCF_002113885.1 Mizuhopecten yessoensis
CTTACAGTATAAAGATTACCTGTCTATAGAGACTACTTACAGTATCAAGATTACTTGTCTATAAAGACTTCTTACAGTATATAGATTACTTGTCTATAGAGACACCTTACAGTTTAAAGATTCCCTGTCTATAGAGACAGATTACAGTATAAAGAGTATCTGTCTATAGAGACAACTAACAGTATAAATATTACTTGTCTATAAAGACTACTTACAGTATATAGATTACTTGTCTATAGAGACTACTTACAGTATAAAGATTCCCTGTCTATAGAGACTACTTACAGTA
>NW_018406308.1:3813-4086 GCF_002113885.1 Mizuhopecten yessoensis
CAGACAATATACAGACTACTTACAGTATATAGATTACTTGTTTATAGAGACAACTTACAGTATAAAGATTCCCTGTCTATAGAGACTACTTACAGTATAAAGATTACTTGTCTATAGAGACAACTTACAGCATAAAGATTACCTGTCTATAGAGACAACTTACAGTATAAAGATTACCTGTCTATACAGACAATATACAGACTACTTACAGTATATAGATTACTTGTTTATAGAGACTACTTACAGTATAAAGATTACCTGTCTATAGAGACT
>NW_018406309.1:0-289 GCF_002113885.1 Mizuhopecten yessoensis
CGGAGGTACCATATATGTATAGAGTATCGGTACATAGGTACCATAAATGTAAAGAGTATCGATACTGAGGTTTAATATTTGCATAGAGTATCGATACAGAGGTACCATATATGTTTAGAGTATCGATACTGAGGTACCATGGAAACATCTATACCGTAGTAATATATATGTATAGGGTATCGATACTGAGGTACCATTTATATAAAGAGTACCGATACAGAGGTACCATAGACATATCTATACGGTAGTAATATATATGTATAGAGTATCGATACGGAGGTACCATATA
>NW_018406309.1:1255-1327 GCF_002113885.1 Mizuhopecten yessoensis
TCATAGAAGTATAGAGTATCGATACAGAGGTACCATAGAAACATCTATACCGTAGTAATATATATATATAGA
>NW_018406309.1:1564-4967 GCF_002113885.1 Mizuhopecten yessoensis
ATACAGAGGTACCATATATGTATAGAGTATCGATACAGAGGTACCATATATGTATAGAGTATCGATACAGAGGTACCATATATGTATATAGTATAGACACAGAGGTACCAAATATGTATAGAGTATCGATACATATGAACCATAGAAACATATATACCGTTGTAATATATATGTATAGAGTATCGATACAGAGGTACCATATATGTATAGAGTATAGACACAGAGTACTATATATGTATAGAGTATCGATACAGAGGTGCCATATATGTATAGAGTATCGATACAGAGGAACCATATATGTATAGCGTATCGATACAGAGGAACCATATATGTATAGAGTATAGACACAGAGGTACCATATATGTATAGAGTATCGATACAGATGAACCACAGAAACATCTATACCGTAGTAATATATATGTATCGAGTATCCATACAGAGGTACCATATATGTATAGAGTATCGATACAGAGGAACCATATATGTATAGAGTATCGATACAGAGGTACCATATATGTATAGAGTATCGATACAGAGGTACCATATATGTATAGAGTATCGATACAGAGGTACCATATATGTATAGAGTATCGATACAGAGGTACCATATATGTATAGAGTATCGATACAGAGGTACCATATATGTATAGAGTATCGATACAGAGGTACCATATATGTATAGAGTATCGATACAGAGGTACCATATATGTATAGAGTATCGATACAGAGGTACCATATATGTATAGAGTATCGATACAGAGGTACCATATATGTATAGAGTATCGATACAGAGGTACCATATATGTATAGAGTATCGATACAGAGGTACCATATATGTATAGAGTATCGATACAGAGGTACCATATATGTATAGAGTATCGATACAGAGGTACCATATATGTATAGAGTATCGATACAGAGGTACCATATATGTATAGAGTATCGATACAGAGGTACCATATATGTATAGAGTATCGATACAGAGGTACCATATATGTATAGAGTATCGATACAGAGGTACCATATATGTATAGAGTATCGATACAGAGGTACCATATATGTATAGAGTATCGATACAGAGGTACCATATATGTATAGAGTATCGATACAGAGGTACCATATATGTATAGAGTATCGATACAGAGGTACCATATATGTATAGAGTATCGATACAGAGGTACCATATATGTATAGAGTATCGATACAGAGGTACCATATATGTATAGAGTATCGATACAGAGGTACCATATATGTATAGAGTATCGATACAGAGGTACCATATATGTATAGAGTATCGATACAGAGGTACCATATATGTATAGAGTATCGATACAGAGGTACCATATATGTATAGAGTATCGATACAGAGGTACCATATATGTATAGAGTATCGATACAGAGGTACCATATATGTATAGAGTATCGATACAGAGGTACCATATATGTATAGAGTATCGATACAGAGGTACCATATATGTATAGAGTATCGATACAGAGGTACCATATATGTATAGAGTATCGATACAGAGGTACCATATATGTATAGAGTATCGATACAGAGGTACCATATATGTATAGAGTATCGATACAGAGGTACCATATATGTATAGAGTATCGATACAGAGGTACCATATATGTATAGAGTATCGATACAGAGGTACCATATATGTATAGAGTATCGATACAGAGGTACCATATATGTATAGAGTATCGATACAGAGGTACCATATATGTATAGAGTATCGATACAGAGGTACCATATATGTATAGAGTATCGATACAGAGGTACCATATATGTATAGAGTATCGATACAGAGGTACCATATATGTATAGAGTATCGATACAGAGGTACCATATATGTATAGAGTATCGATACAGAGGTACCATATATGTATAGAGTATCGATACAGAGGTACCATATATGTATAGAGTATCGATACAGAGGTACCATATATGTATAGAGTATCGATACAGAGGTACCATATATGTATAGAGTATCGATACAGAGGTACCATATATGTATAGAGTATCGATACAGAGGTACCATATATGTATAGAGTATCGATACAGAGGTACCATATATGTATAGAGTATCGATACAGAGGTACCATATATGTATAGAGTATCGATACAGAGGTACCATATATGTATAGAGTATCGATACAGAGGTACCATATATGTATAGAGTATCGATACAGAGGTACCATATATGTATAGAGTATCGATACAGAGGTACCATATATGTATAGAGTATCGATACAGAGGTACCATATATGTATAGAGTATCGATACAGAGGTACCATATATGTATAGAGTATCGATACAGAGGTACCATATATGTATAGAGTATCGATACAGAGGTACCATATATGTATAGAGTATCGATACAGAGGTACCATATATGTATAGAGTATCGATACAGAGGTACCATATATGTATAGAGTATCGATACAGAGGTACCATATATGTATAGAGTATCGATACAGAGGTACCATATATGTATAGAGTATCGATACAGAGGTACCATATATGTATAGAGTATCGATACAGAGGTACCATATATGTATAGAGTATCGATACAGAGGTACCATATATGTATAGAGTATCGATACAGAGGTACCATATATGTATAGAGTATCGATACAGAGGTACCATATATGTATAGAGTATCGATACAGAGGTACCATATATGTATAGAGTATCGATACAGAGGTACCATATATGTATAGAGTATCGATACAGAGGTACCATATATGTATAGAGTATCGATACAGAGGTACCATATATGTATAGAGTATCGATACAGAGGTACCATATATGTATAGAGTATCGATACAGAGGAACCATAGAAGCATCTATACCGTAGTAATATATATGCATAGAGTATCGATACAGAGGTACTATATATATATAGAGTATCGATACAGAGGTACTTTATATATATAGAGTATCGATACAGAGGTACCATAGAAACATCTATACCGTAGTAATATATATGCATAGAGTATCGATACATAGGTACTATATATATATAGAGTATCGATACAGAGGTACAATATATGTATAGAGTACCGATACAGAGGTACCATATATGTATAGAGTACCGACACAGAGGAACCATAGAAGCATCTATACCGTAGTACTATATATGTATTGAGTATCGATACCNGAGTATCGATACAGAGGTACCATATATGTATAGAGTATCGATACAGAGGTACCATATATGTATATAGTATAGACACAGAGGTATCATATATGTATAGAGTATCTATACAGAGGTATCATATATGTATAGAGTATAGACACAGAGGTACCATAGAAACATATATACCGTAGTAATATATATGTATTGATTATCGATACAGAGGTACCATATATGTATATAGTATCGATACAGAG
>NW_018406309.1:6135-6840 GCF_002113885.1 Mizuhopecten yessoensis
ACCTATTTATGGTACATGTATGTGTTATACATACCTATTGACCTATTTATGGTACATGTATGTGCCATTGGTGCAAGAAAGAGTGCTTTTAATTTTACTTTACAGTTTAAACAGGTACCAAATATTACATGCTTCAATGCTGTGTATCTTACAAATACTCCCGTTATCATATGTCACGAGTATAGTTACAATATACAACTTACAAAATGTATACTGATAAAGAGGCAATGAGACAAGAAGAAGTGATCAGTAAATGTGGATGCTTTATGTATTTTCAGAATTCTTCAATCAAGAAACAATTTTGCTGGGTACTGTTTATACAAATGATAATTATTTGGTGAACATCACACTTGTACCGAAAAAAATCCTTTTCTTATTTTACTTTACACCTCAACTATGCTGTTTTTTAAAAGTATTCACATTATCACAAGTCATAAAGGGTTGTATCGCTATTCTAATTTATCGATGAACGACATAACAAAGGGAACTGTATTGGTGATAAACTGTTGTCATTTTCTATACCCACTTCTATGTGTCCCCTGTACCATCTTATGAACTGATCCTATTCTCGTACTTCCTTTGTATAACATATCTTTTAGAAGAAAAAACATTTAAACGATTAATATTAAATTTCGCATTACTAAATGGTTTGAGTCTACCTACACACTTGCTAACGACTACACCAGTACATTAGTGAGTCTACTT
>NW_018406310.1:0-289 GCF_002113885.1 Mizuhopecten yessoensis
AGTAGTTCATTTAAATTCGTCACGTCATAAGAATATTGTCAAATAACACTATTTCTCCCATACTGTCTTATATCATTTTCAGATTTTACTCACGAACTTTAATCAGCTGCTTCCCTACTTGGAATGGGTTTTTTTTTGTCACCAAACGGTAATAGACTCAAACGAATTTGGATGAGTTGTATCAACATTGACAAGGTACGGGAGTTAATGATGTTTGACACTCACGATAATAACTGTGACAAAATGGACACGGAATGAGATCATGTTTGAGTGAACTGCAATTTTGTTT
>NW_018406310.1:2456-5287 GCF_002113885.1 Mizuhopecten yessoensis
ACTTTAATCGGATGGTTTCCTCTGACCTACTTACTGTAGTGTTCCTATAGTATCTAACTACAGTACACAGTTCCCGTCACAATGTTTGGGTCACTAACGTTTTGCTTTACATCACAAAAATTACCACTGCACTGACATTTTACTACTGACCACTTGAAAATTACTCCACTTTCTGTCAGAATTAAGAAACTATCTCCAAAATATTCTGTCCGTTTCAGTATAGTTACAGAATAGATCGACAGGACCAATACATTAACACAAGAAAAGAACTGTAAAGCTAACCATGCTTTGATAACTATAGATAAAGCAGCCGAGCTGGCTGGATGAGGCCAAGGGTCACCGCCGCGGTTTACCTGTATTTCTGCTAAACCTTATCCCCCTTAATAGATCATTGGACTACCCCGATCAGCCAGCTTTGAATGAAGTCGGTATACTTGTAGGGTAGAACCATATTTGTGCTACACTAAGCTTTAATTATCTCCCTCAGATGTAATATTAGACTAACCCATTCAGTCAGATTTTAGTTGATTGTGTGCCGCTTTTAGCTTACTTGACATAGGGCTTCCCACTGTAACTGGAGACAAGTAATAGCAGTAATACACATACTATTTGATAACATCGTTGAATGCTTTATATATTATGAACGGCAAAAGGTGGAGTGCGATGTTTTCTCTATCAAACATGTTCATCACAAGCTATTTTATCAGTACATAACATTGGGATTGAAAGATATGTTTGTTACAAACTTGTGACACATTAATTCAATATACTAACGCAGTGTTTCTATTAACGGTTTTATCTTGTGAAGATAACTTTGCAATATTATAGGAGTTTTTTGTACTAGAGTGGAACCCAATTATTATGATGTCGCTTATTAAAAAAATCCCATGGTACCGATTTTATCCTTTAACTAAGCATTTTTTTTTTTTATTACGATATGGTTAAAGGTTGGAACCCGTTTATTATAATGGATTTTATAAGATAAAAACTCTCAGTTCCCGACTTTTTAAAGAACAAAGTAAAGTGTTGATAACGGAACACAATGGCAAACCAATTATAGTCTGCTTTGTCGATATGAAAAGGGCATTTGATTGTGTTAGACGTTTTTATGGATTAAAATGCAACATTTTGGTATCCATGGCAACTACTTACAAGCCATAANTTTTTTCATTATATATAAATGAAATGATCGCCAAGGCCTCTCATATTAAATCAATAGGTAAAGGTGTCAAGGTCGATGATGCCCAGGTATCCATACTTCTGTATGCGGATGATATAGCACCTATCGCACCAGATGAGGAGTCAATGCAACATATGTTAGACAAGCTTGGTAGTTGGTGTAAAAAGTGGAAATTAGTCATAAATCAAGTAAAACAAAAGTTGTGCATTTTCGCAATCCATCTGTACCTATAACAAATTTTAATTTTACATGTGGGGATATACCTAAAGAAAAAAACCAGAATTACAAATACCTTGGTTTATGGTTTCATGAAGACTAAAATTTACATTTTACTGTACAAGAATTGTGTAAATCCGCAGGTAGAACATTGCATGCTCTTTATTCCAAGTATGTACATGCTGGAGAAATGTGTTATGAGGTTTACTGTAAGCTGTATGTATCCCTAGTAGAACCAGTGCTATTTTATGGTACTGGAATCTGGGGTCTGAATAAATATAGAGAAGTGGCTATGGTTCAAAATAAAGCATGCAGGTATTTTCTGGGTGCTGCTAGAAAAGCAGGTAATGCAGCCCTTCGAGGAGATATGGGTTGGAATTCATGTAAGGTTAACCAATTAACTGAAGTTTTTAGACTTTATTTACCAATGTAAATGGTAATAAACTGCGTACATATAGAACTTACAAGTATGAGCCTGTCACTAGCGATTATGTAAAATCTGTACATCTCAAATGTAAAAGATTTCTTTTTTATTTAACCTTAGATGTGGCTCTTTGCCCCTTGAAATTGAAAAAGGTAGGCACTCCCGACCTGTGATTCCTGTCAATAATAGGTTATGTAAATTGTGCAACAATGATGTAGAAAACGAGTATCATTTTTTAATGGAATGTATATTTTATGATGATCTTAGATCTGAAATTTTAACGAAAGCAAACAATGTATATGAATTTTTCAATGATATGAACGAACAGTTCAGATATGTGATGTGTGAACCAGTTCTCCAAAAGACACTAGCTGCCCAACTTTCTCTGATGTGGAGGAGAAGAACTATGTTTCTCCCATATTAAATTATGTATTATAATTAGATGTGCAGGTATGGGGTGGGGGATATACAAATTGTCGGTGGGGAAAGGCCCAACCACTTTTGTATATCTCTTACCCTGTTGGGGTACATGCATATGGTATTATATATATATGGAAATTATAATTCTGTTACAAATAAAATTGTATCAAGCATAATTGTTTTTACAAAAACTGGTTAACAACATTACATGTTTGAAGAGTTTGAAAAGTAAATAGTGTGATTGTTCTTGTAACGTGTCTAATAAGTCATTTTGGCTAGACATATTTTATATTCAAAGGTGTATATGTATTGTGATTTTATGAATACTATGTGTTTGACAATAAAATAAAATATTTGAACTAGAACTTTGAACTTGGTAACTTACCTGTGTGAAATGTACATGTCTGACCGACCTCTGGAAAACCTCCTTTCAGTAAAGGTAAACCATAGTGAGAGCGGTCAATATATATAGGACCGGCAGGAGAGAGTGACAATTATGTCATGGAATATTTGTAGGTCAGTATGTTACAAACTTGAAGATCCGACATTTGTTGAAAGTGTAAATATCTATGATATAATTTGTCTATATGA
>NW_018406311.1:0-290 GCF_002113885.1 Mizuhopecten yessoensis
GGGAGACATGTTGATGTAGGAGATAGACAGGGAAGACATTTTGATAAAAGTGATATAGAAAGGGAGACATGTTGATGTAGGGGATATAGAGAGGGAGACATGCTGATGAAGGAGATAGAGAAGGGAGAAATGTTGATGTAGGGGATATGGAGAGGGAGACATGTTGATATAGGAGATAGAGAGGGAAACATGTTGATGTAGGGGATATAGAGAGGGAGACATGTTGTAGTAGGAGATAGAGAGGAGAAACATGTTGATGTAGGGGATATAGAGAGGGAGACATGTTGATG
>NW_018406311.1:3634-4064 GCF_002113885.1 Mizuhopecten yessoensis
TATGTTGATGTAGGGGATATAGATAGAGAGGGAGACATGTTGATGTAGGAGATAGAGAGGGAGACATTTTGATGTAAGTGATATAGAAAGGGAGACATTTTGATGTAGGGGATATAGAGAGGGAGACATGTTGATATAGGAGATAGAGAAGGGAGAAATGTTGATGTAGGGGATATAGAGAGGGAGACATGTTGATATAGGAGATAGAGAAGGGAGAAATGTTGATGTAGGGGATATAGAGAGGGAGACCTGTTGATGTAGGGGATATAGAGAGGGAGACATGTTGATGTAGGAGATAGAGAAGAGAGACATGTTGATGTAGGGGATAAAGAAAGGGAGACATGTTAAAGTAGGTGATATAGAGACGGAGACATGTTGATGTAGAAGATAGAGAGGGAAGACATTTTGATGTAAGTGATATAGAAAGGGA
>NW_018406312.1:0-290 GCF_002113885.1 Mizuhopecten yessoensis
CTCTCTGTATACCGAATCAATATGACCTCAGTACAGGAGACCCTTCGTCTCTGTATACCGATTCAATGACTGCAATGTAACATCACTGAGGATCGAGTAGGTACATATAACAACTCAGTACAGCAGGCCCTTGTCTCTGTATACCGAATCAACAACCTCAGTACAACAAGCCGTTTTCTCTGTATACCGAATCAATGCCCCCAGTACAGCAGATCCTTGTCTCTGTATACCGAATCAATGACTCTAGTACAGCAGACCCTTGTCTCTGTATACCGAATCAATGACCTCAG
>NW_018406312.1:3834-4925 GCF_002113885.1 Mizuhopecten yessoensis
CTTGTCTCTGTATACCGAAACAATGACCTCAGTACAGCAGGTCCTTGTCTCTGTATACCGAATCAATGACTGCAGTACAGCAGGTGCTTGTCTCTGTATACCGAATCAATGCCCCCACTGCAGCAGGCCCTTGTCTCTGTATACCGAATCAATGACCCCAGTACAGCAGGTCCTTGTCTCTGTATACCGAATCAATGCCCCCACTGCAGCAGGCCCTTGTCTCTGTATACCGAATCAACAACCTCAGTACAACAAGCCGTTTTCTCTGTATACTGAATCAATGCCCCCAGTACAGCAGATCCTTGTCTCTGTTTACCGAATCAATGACTGTAGTACAGCAGGCCCTTGTCTCTGTATACCGAATCAATGACCGCAGTACAGCAGGCCCTTGTCTTTGTATACCGAATCAATAACCTCAGTACAGCAGGCCCTTGTCTCTGTATACCGAATGAATGCCCTTAGTACAGCAGGCCCTTGTCTCTGTATACCGAATCAATAACCCAAGTACCGTAGACCCTTCTCTCTGTATACCGAATCAATGACCTCAGTACAGCAGGCCCATGTCTTTGTATACCGAATCAATAACCTCAGTACAGCAGGCCTTTGTCTCTGTATACCGAATGAATGCCCTTAGTACAGCAGGCCCTTGTCTCTGTATTCCGAATCAATAACCCAAGTACAGTAGGCCCGTCTCTCTGTATACCAAATCAATGCCCCCAGTACAGCAGATCCTTGTCTCTGTTTACCGAATCAATGACTGTAGTACAGCAGGCCCTTGTCTCTGTATACCGAATCAACAACCTCAGTACAGCAGGCCCTTGTCTCCGTATACAGAATCAATGTCCTCAGTACAGCAGGCCGTTTTTTCTGTATACCGAATCAATAACCCAAGTACCGTAGACCCTTCTCTCTGTATACCGAATAAATGACATCAGTACAGGAGTTCCTTGTCGCTGTATACCGAATCAATGCCCCCAGTACATCAGGTCCTTGTGTCTGTGTACCGAAGCAATGCCCCCATTACATCAGGTCCTTGTCTCTTTATTCCGAATCAATGACCCCAGTACAGCAGGTCCTTGTTTCTGTATACC
>NW_018406312.1:8965-9445 GCF_002113885.1 Mizuhopecten yessoensis
ACATCAATAACCTCAGTACAGCAGGCCCTTGTCTCTGTATATCACATCAATAACCTCAGTGTAACAGGCTCTTGTCTCTGTATACCGCATTAATAACCTCAGTACAGCAGTCCCTTGTCTCTCTATACCGAATCAATACCCTCAATACAGCAAGTCCTTGTTTCTGTATACCGAATCAATAACCCAAGTACAGTAGGCCCTTGTCTCTGTATACCGAATCAATGACCTCAGTACAGCAGGCTCTTGTCTCTGTATACCGAATCAATACCCTCAATACAGCAGGTCCTTGTTTCTCTATACCGAATCAATGACCTCAGTACAGCAGGCCATTGGTTTTGTATACCGCATCAATGACCTCAGTGCAGCAGGCCCTTGTCTCTGTAAACCGCATCAATAACCTCAGTACAGCAGGCCGTTTTCTCTGTATACCGAATCAATTACCTCAGTACAGCAGGTCCTTATCTCTGTATACCGAATCAA
>NW_018406312.1:10342-35949 GCF_002113885.1 Mizuhopecten yessoensis
GTATACCGAATCAATGCCCTCAGTACAGCAGGCCGTTTTCTCTATATACCGAATCAATAACCCATGTACAGTAGGCCCTTCTCTCTGTTTACCGAATCAATGACCTCAGTACAGGAGTTCCTTGTCTCTGTATACCAAATCGATGACTGTAGTACAGCAGGCCCTTGTCTCTGTATACCGAGTCAATGACCTCAGTACAGCAGGCCCTTGTCTTTGTATACCGAATCAATAACCTCAGTACAGCAGTCCCTTGTCTCTGTTCACCGAATCAATGACCTCAGTACAGCAGGTCCTTGTCTCTGTATACCGAATAAATGCCCCCAGTACATCAGGTCCTTGCCTCTGTATACCGAATCAATGACCTCAGTACATCAGGTCCTTGTCTCTGTATACCGAATCAGTGACCTCAGTACAGCAGGCCCTTGTCTCTGTATACCGAATAAATGCCCTCAGTACAGCAGGCCCTTGTCTCTGTATACCGAATCAATGCTTACAGTACAGCAGGTCCTTGTCTCTGTATAGGTCCTTGTCTCTGTATACCGAATAAATGCCCCCAGTACATCAGGTCCTTGTCTATGTATACCGAATCAATGCCCCCAGTACATCATGTCCGTGTCTCTGTATACCGAATCAGTGCCCTCAGTACAGCAGGCCCTTGCCTCTGTATACCGAATAAATGCCCTCAGTACGGCAGGCCCTTGTCTCTGTATACCCAATCAATGACCTCAGTACAGCAGGTCCTTGTCTCTTTATACCGAATTAATGCCCAGAGTACATCAGGTCCTGGTCTCTGTATACCGAATCAATAACCCCATTACAGCAGGCCCTTGTCTCTGTATACCGAATCAATGCTCACAGTACAGCAGGTCCTTGTCTCTGTATACCGAATCAACAACCCCAGTACAGCAGGTCCTTGTCTCTGTATACCGAATCAATGACCTCAGTACAGCAGGCCGTTTTCTCTGTATACCGAATCAATAACCCAAGTACAGTTGCCCCTTCTCTCTGTATACCGACTGAATTACCTCAGTACAGCAGGTCCTTGTCGCTGTATACCGAATCAATGCCCTCAGTACAGCTGGCCCTTGTCTCTGTATACCGAATCAATGACCCCAGTACTCCAGGTCCTTGTCTCTTTATACCGAATCAATGACCCAAGTACGGCAGGTACTTGTCTCTGTATACCGAATCAATGCCCTCAGTACAGCAGGCCGTTTTCTCTGTATACCGAATCAATAACCCAAGTACAGTTGACCCTTCTCTCTGTATACCGACTGAATTACCTCAGTACAGCAGGTCCTTGTCTCTGTATACCGAATCAACAACCTCAGTACAGCAGGCCCGTGTCTCTGTATCCCGAATCAATGCCCTCAGTACAGCAGGCCCTTGTCGTTGTATACCGAATCAACAACTTCAGTACAGCAGGCCCGTGTCTCTGTATACCGAATCAACGCCCTCAGTACAGCAGACCCTTGTCTCTGTATAGCGAATCAACAACCTCAGTACAGCAGGCCGTTTTCTATGTATACCGAATCAATGCCCTCAGTACAGCAGGCCGTTTTCTCTGTATACCGAATCAATAACCCAAGTACAGTTGCCCCTTCTCTCTGTATACCGACTGAATTACCTTAGTACAGCAGGTCCTTGTCTCTGTATACCGAATCAATCACCTCAGTACAGCAGGTCCTTGTCTCTATATACCGAATCAACAACCTCAGTACAGCAGGCCGTTTTCTATGTATACCGAATCAATGCCCTCAGTACAGCAGGCCCTTGTCGTTGTAGACCGAATCAACAACCTCAGTACAGCAGGCCCGTGTCTCTGTATCCCGAATCAATGCCCTCAGTACAGCAGGCCCTTGTCGTTGTATAACGAATCAACAACCTCAGTACAGCAGGCCCGTGTCTCTGTATCCCGAATCAATGCCCTCAGTACAGCAGGCCCTTGTCGTTGTATACCGAATCAACAACTTCAGTACAGCAGGCCCGTGTCTCTGTATACCGAATCAATGCCCTCAGTACAGCAGGCCCTTGTCGTTGTATACCGAATCAACAACCTCAGTACAGCAGGCCCGTGTCTCTGTATACCGAATCAATGCCCTCAGTACAGCAGACCCTTGTCTCTGTATAGCGAATCAACAACATCAGTACAGAAGCCCTTGTCTCGGTATACCGAATCAACAACCTCAGTACAGCAAGCCGTTTTCCCTGTATACCGAATCAATGACCTCAGTACAGCAGGTCCTTGTCTCTGTATACCGAATCAATGCCCTCAGTACAGCAGACCCTTGTCTCTGTATAGCGAATCAACAACATCAGTACAGAAGCCCTTGTCTCGGTATACCTCTTTGTATACCGAATCAATAACCTCAGTACAGCAGGCTCTTGTCTCTGTATACCGAATCAATAACGTCAGTACAGCAGGCCCTTGTCTCTGTATACCGCATCAATAACCTCAGTACAGCAGGCCCTTGTCTCTGTATACCGAATCAACAACCTCAGTACAGCAGGCCGTTTTCTATGTATACCGAATCAATGCCCTCAGTACAGCAGGCCCTTGTCTCTGTATACCGAATCAATGACAGCAGTACAGCAGGCCCTTGTCCCTGTATACCGAATCAATGACAGCAGTACAGCAGGTCCTGGTCTCTGTATACCGAATCAATGACCTCAGTACAACATGCCCTTGTCTCTGTTGTTCTTCCAGCCCACCTGTTATACTATTATCAATAAAAGTACACATGGCTGTTATAAATAAATGAGACCTCTTCACGCTATATCATTAAATTAACCACATACAATTGATGAATTTAAGATAAAACATCAACAGACATGGTTAAAAATAACAAGAGAAAAGACAGAAAAACACAGACTGGCAAGTGAACAACATCATATGATTTGCATTTAGCACGCATGACATGTTTTCACTACAATACTGATAAATGCAGCAAATCTATAATTTGAAACCTAATATGTTATATAAGCGCCGTGTGTGATTTTCCTTCGATTCAAATATATAACAAATTGAACATGACGATTTGAATTTTTGATGTAAATATCTCAAAAAATATTTTAAAAAACACCATTTTATTATCTGACAATCAGCTGAAACTGCATGTATCTTTTTACGTATTAAGTATTTATTTGAACTAAAACAGCATGTCATGGTCGACGCGTGAACTCCCCCGACTGTCACTGACACTTACACGTGTCACAAAGAGATGACGTAAACTACACTGAACCATGTCACAACGGAATGAAGTAAACTACGCTGACACATGTCACAACGGGATGAAATAAACTACACTGAACCATGTCACAACGGGATGACGTAAACTACACTGACACATGTCACAACGGGATGGCGAAAACTACACTGAACCATGTCACAACGGGCTGACGTAAACTACACTGACACATGTCACAACGGATTGACGTAAACTACACTGACACATGTCACAACGGAATTACGTAAACTACACTGACACATGTCACAACGGGATGACGTAAACTACACTGAACCATGTCACAACGGAATGAAGTAAACTACGCTGACACATGTCACAACGGGATGAAATAAACTACACTGACCCATGTCACAACGGGATGGCGAAAATTACGAAAACTACACTGACACCTGTCACAACGGGATGGCGAAAACTACACTGACACCTGTCACAACGGGATGGCGAAAACTACACTGACACATGTCACAACGGGATGAAGAAAACTACACTGACACATGTCACAACGGGATGACGTAAACTACACTGAACCATGTCACAACGGGAAGACGTAAACTACACTGACACATGTCACAACGGAACGCCGTAAACTACACTGACACATGTCACAACGGGATGACGTAAACTACACTGAACCATGTCACAACGGAATGAAGTAAACTACGCTAACACATGTCACAACGGGATGAAATAAACTACACTGACCCATGTCACAACGGGATGGCGAAAATTACGAAAACTGCACTGACACATGTCACAACGGGATGGCGAAAACTACACTGAACCATGTCACAACGGGCTGACGTAAACTACACTGACACATGTCACAACGGGATGGCGAAAATTACGAAAACTACACTGACACATGTCACAACGGGATGGCGAAAACTACACTGACACATGTCACAACGGGATGACGTAAACTACGCTGAACCATGTCACACCGGGATGGTGTAAACTTCACCGACACTTGTCACAACGGGATGGCGAAAACTACACTGAACCATGTCACAACGGGCTGACGTAAACTACACTGACACATGTCACAACGGGATGACGTAAACTACGATGACACATGTCACAACGGGATTACGTAAACTACACTGAAACATGTCACAACGGGATGGTGTAAACTACACTGACACATGTCACAACGGGATGGCGAAAACTACACTGACACATGTCATCACATATGAGGTTAATGCAATGGGTCATCTTCCTATAAGGTTATTACAATGGGTCATGTCCTTGTAAGGTAATTACAATGGGTCATGTCCTTGTAAGGTAATTACAATGGGTCATGTCCTTGTAAGGTAATAACAATGGGTTATGTCCTTGTAAGGTAATTACAATGGGTCATATTCTTGTAAGGTAATTACAATGGGTCATGTCCTTGTAATGTAATTACAATGGGTGATGTCCTTGTTAGGTAATTACAATGGGTCATGTCCTTGTAAGGTAATTACAATAGGTCATTACTATGCAAGTTAATTACAAAAGGTCATCACCATTTAAGGTAATTACAATAGGTTATCCCCATGTAAGGTAATTGCAATAGGTCATTCCCATGCAAGGTAATTACAATGAATCATCACAATGTAAGGTAATTACAATAGGTCATCACCATATTAGGTAATTACAATATGTCATTTCCATGTTAGGTAATTACACTGGTCAGTCCTATGTAAGGTAACTACAATGTGTCATCACCATGTAAGGTAATTACAATGTGTCATCACCATGTAAGGTAATTACAATAGGTCATCACCATGTAAGGAAATTACACTGGTCAGTCCTATGTAAGGTAATTACAATATGTCATCATCATGTAAAGTAATTACAATAGGTCATCACCATTTAAGGTAATTACAATAGGTCATCACCATGTAAGGAAATTACACTGGTCAGTCCTATGTAAGGTAATTACAATAGGTCATCACCATGTAAGGTAATTGCAATGTGTCATCACCATGTAAGGTAATTACAATAGGGCATCACCATGTAAGGTAATTACACTGGTCATCATCATGTAAGGTAATTACACTGGTCAGTCCTATGTAAGGTAATTACAATATGTCATCATCATGTAAGGTAATTACAATAGGTCATCACCATTTAAGGTAATTACAATAGGTCATCCCCATGTAAGGTAATTACAATAGGTCATCTCCATGTAAGGTTATAACAATGAATCATCGCCATGTAAGGTAATAACAATAGGTCATCACCATATTAGGTAATAACAATATTTCATTTCCATGTACGATAATTACACTGGTCATCACCATGTAAGGTAATTACACTGGTCAATCCTATGTAAGGTAATTACACTGGTCAGTCCTATGTAAGGTAATTACAATAGGTCATCACCATGTAAGGTAATTACAATAGGTCATCACCATGTAAGATAATTACACTGGTCATCACCATGTTAGGTAATTACAATGGGTCATGTCCTTGTAAGGTAATTACAATAGGTCATTACTATGCAAGTTAGGTCAGTCCCATGTAAGTTAATTACAAAAGGTCATCACCATGTAAGGTAATTACAATAGGTTATCCCCATGTAAGGTAATTGCAATAGGTCATTCCCATGTAAGATAATTACACTGGTCATCACCATGTAAGGTAATTACACTGGTCAGTCCTATGTAAGGTAATTACACTGGTCAGTCATATGGAAGGTACTTACAATGTGTCATCACCATGTAAGTTAATTACAGCAGGTCATCATCATGTAAGGTAATTGTACTGGTCAGTCCTATGTAAGGTAATTACAAGAGGTTATCTCCATGTAAGGTCATTTACAATAAGTCATCTCCTTGTTCGGTAATTACAATGGGTCATATCCATGTAACATTTACTACGTTATGTAACTTATCCCTATTTGTTTCAACTTCATATTTCCGCACTTCCCCCTATACTGCGGTGTTGAACTAAGGGCTATTTAGCTCATTTTCGTAGCAGAGAAAAAAAAACATATATTCGCGTAATAAGTTTCGCGTTATATTTCGATTCTCTACGAACATGAGAATCAATGGGCTTTCGTTATCCACTACACATATGTTCACAGTAGGACGGTATAAACATTAAGTTATCAACGGAATGAAAATCATAAAGAGACTTTTTTATTTAAAATGTGTCATTGTGTTTGTCTGACTAGTATAAAATGACATGTATGACAATGCCCTTGTGGTGAATTCCCCTTGGAGCGGACAACGCCAGCCATTATTGTTTTTATAAAGCTGACATATTAAACATTTATTCCTTTATTTGTGTGGGATATGTACAACGTCAGGCAGGTGTTCTAGTTAGATCTGTCATGTTTTTGTTGTTTTCAGATTTGATGCTAAAAAAATAACATAATAAAAAAATAATTGTCATGTCAACTCTCGATATAAGCTTTCAATACTGTCTGGTCGACTGTGTTTGGTGTCCATTAAATATAAATAATTTATATTTTTTTTGATATGGTTATGCATCATGACGAAGAAAAATAAATTGGAACTCAGAGTAGTATGAACGACAAATAGCCCTTCCCCTCCTCCTCCTGTTTATGGTTACCTATCTACTGCTCTCTACGCCGTAGCGGGTTACTAAGTTAATTTGTTCACTTGGGTATCAATAAATGCAATTTCTCTTACTTGACAAACAGGATACTTAATCATAAAATATAAACAAAGATTATGAATATGCAACATATCTGAGACATGGTGTCAGTTAAGTATGAGAATTGGTGGTATAGAGAAAATTTTAACCGATATTTTTTTTAACGTTCATAAGAACTTTTAACTTTATTTTCATTTTAACAACATACAAGTATGCAGGTATTATTAGGCGATAACAAACATCCATCTCACTGCATGTACATGTACTTATAATCACCAACGGCAAATAGAGGCACCTTAAAAACGACAGTTTTATAGGTTATATAAATATAGTTAAAAGTAATTGCCCCCACCTATCGTACACGTGTAGGTTTACCTGTCACATACTGGTAAGTATACCTGTCACATACTGGTAGGTATACCTTTCACACAAGGGTAATTATAACTATCACACACGTGTAGGTATACCTGTCACGTACAGGTAGATATACCTGTCACATACGGGTAGGTATACCTGTCACATACGGGTAGGTATACCTCTCACATACGGGTAGGTACACCTCTCACATACGGGTAGGTATACCTCTCACACACGGTTAGGTATAACTATCACTTACGGATAGGTTCACCTGTCACAAACGGGCAGGTATACCAGTAACAAACGAGTAGGTTCTCTTCTCACATACGGGTAGGTAATGTAAAACCTGTCACATACGGGTAGGTTTACCTGTCACATACGGTTATGAAAACCTGTCACAATAAGGTAGGTTCCCCTTTCACAGACGGGTAGGTAATGTATACCTGTCACGTACGGGTATGTATACCTTTTACATACAGGTAGGTATGCATGTTACATACGGGTAGGTATACCTGTCAGACACGGATAGGTATAGCTCTCACATACCGGTTGGTTTTCCTCTCACACATGGGAAGGTATACCTCTCAGGTACGGGTAGCTATATCTGTTACATATGGCTAGGTATACCTCTCACACATGGTTAGGTATACCTCTCACATACGGGTAGCTATACCTGTTACATACGGGTAGGTTTCCCTCTCACAAACGGGTAGGTATACCTGTCAGACACGGATAGGTATAGCTCTCACATACGGGTAGCTATACCTGTTATATACGGGTAGCTATACCTCCCACACACGGGTAGGTGTACCTGTCACATATGGGTAGATTTCCCTCTCACAAACGGGTAGTTATACCTCTCACATACGGGTAGATATACCTGTGCACACCTGTCACTGAGATTCAATCGCGTCTTTACTCTGCTGTTACAAACGTTAATACCTGTATACCCGAGAGAGGCTTTCACATGAAATATTACGATAATTACACTTCAGTCGCGTAACACCTGCAACTAAAATTTTATTTTAATTATCTGACACTGGGTTTTTTTATCACACAAATTTTCATAATGTAGGAAATTGCCGATCGATAGTCTCTTTACGTGACATGAAATCTGAGAGTATAGCAACAACAAAGACAATAAAAGGCTGTCACTACTATAACTTCGTGTTGGCATATTGTCTTGAATTATTGATGATATACAATAGCATTGCTTTGAGCTATTGTATTGATACCAATCTTGTTATGACAGATTAGGTACAGACATATTGATATATCGTGTAACACGTTGATTAGCGTTGTGACTACCCGTGTGTGAGAGGAAAACTAACCCGGATGGGACAGGGAAACCTACCTGTATGTGACAGGTATACCTACCCGTAATTTGGAGGGAAACCTACCCGTATGTGACAGGTTTACCTACCCGTATGTGAGAGGGAAACCTACCTGTATGTAACAGGTATACCTACCCGTATGTGACAGGTATACCTACCGGTATGTGACAGGTGTACCTACCCGTTTGTGAGAGGTATACCTACCCATATGTAACAGGTATAGCCACTCGTATGTGACAGGAATACCTACGCGTATGTGAGAGGTATACCTACCCGTTTGTGGGAGGGAAAACTACCTGTATGTGACAGGTAAACCTACCCGTATTTTAGAGGGAAACCTAACCGTATGTGACAGGTATACCTACCCGTATGTGAGAGGGAAACCTACCTGTATTTGACAGGTATACCTACCCGTATGTGACAGGTATACCT
Source organism: Mizuhopecten yessoensis (assembly GCF_002113885.1). Taxonomy (NCBI): domain Eukaryota; kingdom Metazoa; phylum Mollusca; class Bivalvia; order Pectinida; family Pectinidae; genus Mizuhopecten; species Mizuhopecten yessoensis. Next base: position 19,320 of record NW_018406312.1, read on the forward strand.
ACCCATATGTATCAGGTATAGCTACCCGTATGTAAGAGGTATACCTACCCGTATGTGACAGGTATACCTACCCATATGTTACAGGTATAGCTACCCGTATGTGACAGGTATACCTACCAGTATGTCAGAGGTAAACCTACCCGTATGTGACAGGTATATACCTACCCGTATTTTAGAGGGAAACCTAACTGTATGTGACAGGTATACCTACCCGTATGTGAAAGGGAAACCGACCTGTATGTGACAGGTATACCTACCCGTGTGTCAGAGGTAAACCTACCCGTATGTGACAGGTATATACCTACACGTATTTTAGAGGGAAACCTAACTGTATGTGACAGGTATTCCTACCCGTATGTGACAGGTATACCTACCCATATGTTACAGGTATAGCTACCCGTATGTGACAGGTATATACCTACCCGTATTTTAGAGGGAAACCTAACTGTATGTGACAGGTATACCTACCCGTGTGTCAGAGGTAAACCTACCCTACCCGTATTTTAGAGGGAAACCTAACTGTATGTGACAGGTATTCCTACCCGTATGTGAAAGGGAAACCGACCCGTATGTGACAGGTATACCTACCTTCATGTGAGAGGTATACCTACCCATGTGTCAGAGGTAAACCTACCCATATATGACAGGTATTCCTACCCGTATTTGACATGTATACCTACCCGTAAGTGACAGGTATACCTTCCTGTGTATGAGAGGTATACCTACCCATATGTAACAAGTATAGCTCCCCGTATCCAGGTATACCTACCCGTGTGTCAGAGGTAAACCTACCCGTCTGTGACAGGTATCCCTACCCGTATGTGACAGGTATACCTACCCGTATTTTAGAGGGAAATCTACCGGTATTTGACAGGGATACCTACCAGTATGTGAGAGGGAAACCTACCTGTATGTGAGAGGGAAACCTACCAGTATGTGACAGGTATACCTACCCGTATTTGAGAGGGAGACTTACTTGTATATGGCAGATATTCCTACCCTATGTGACAGGTATACCTACCCGTTTGTGGGAGGGAAACCTACCTGTATGTGACAGGTATACCTACCCGTGTGTCAGAGGTAAACCTACCCGTCTGTGACAGGTATCCCTACCCGTATGTGACAGGTATACCTACCCATATGTTACAGGTATAGCTACCCGTATGTGACAGGTATATACCTACACGTATTTTAGAGGGAAACCTAACTGTATGCGACAGGTATACCTACCCGTATGTGAAAGGGAAACCGACCCGTATGTGACAGGTATACCTACCCGTTTGTGGGAGGGAAACCTACCTGTATGTGACAGGTATACCTACCCGTGTGTCAGAGGTAAACCTACCCGTATGTGAAAGGTATACCTACCCGTATGTGACAGGTATTATATACCTACCCGTATTTTAGAGGGAAACCTAACTGAATGTGACAGGTATCCCTACCCGTATGTGAAAGGGAAACCGACCCGTATGTGACAGGTATACCTACCCGTATTTTAGAGGGAAATCTACCGGTATTTGACAGGGATACCTACCAGTATGTGAGAGGGAAACCTACCCGTATGTGAGAGGGAAACCTACCACTATGTGACAGGTATACCTACCCGTATGTGAGAGGGAAACCTACCAGTGTATATACCTACCCGTATTTTAGAGGGAAACCTAACCGTATGTGACAGGTATACCTACCCGTATTTTAGAGGGAAATCTACCGGTATTTGACAGGTATACCTACCAGTATGTGAGAGGGAAACCTACCCGTATGTGAGAGGGAAACCTACCAGTATGTGACAGGTATACCTACCCGTATTTTAGAGGGAAATCTACCGGTATTTGACAGGGATACCTACCAGTATGTGAGAGGGAAACCTACCTGTATGTGAGAGGGAAACCTACCAGTATGTGACAGGTATACCTACCCGTATTTTAGAGGGAAATCTACCGGTATTTGACAGGGATACCTACCAGTATGTGAGAGGGAAACCTACCCGTATGTGAGAGGGAAACCTACCAGTGTATATACCTACCCGTATTTTAGAGGGAAGCCTAACTGTATGTGACAGGTATACCTACCCGTGTGTCAGAGGTAAACCTACCCGTCTGTGACAGGTATCCCTACCCGTATGTGACAGGTATACCTACCCATATGTTACAGGTATAGCTACCCGTATGTGACAGGTATATACCTACACGTATTTTAGAGGGAAACCTAACTGTATGTGACAGGTATACCTACCCGTATATGACAGGGATACCTACCTTTATGTGAGAGGTATACCTACCAATGTGTCAGAGGTAAACCTACCCATATATGACAGGTATTCCTACCCGTATTTGACATGTATACCTACCCGTAAGTGACAGGGATACCTACCTGTGTATGAGAGGTATACCTACCCATATGTAACAAGTATAGCTCCCCGTATCCAGGTATACCTACCCGTGTGTCAGAGGTAAACCTACCCGTATGTGAAAGGTATACCTACCCGTATGTGACAGGTATTATATACCTACCCGTATTTTAGAGGGAAACCTAACTGTATGTGACAGGTATACCTACCCGTATATGACAGGGATACCTACCTTTATGTGAGAGGTATACCTACCAATGTGTCAGAGGTAAACCTACCCATATATGACAGGTATTCCTACCCGTATTTGACATGTATACCTACCCGTAAGTGACAGGGATACCTACCTGTGTATGAGAGGTATACCTACCCATATGTAACAGGTATAGTTACCCGTATGTGAGAGGTATACCTACCCGTAGGTGAGAGGCATACCTACCCATATGTAACAGGTATAGCTACCCGGATGTGAGAGGTATACCTAACCATGTGTGAGAGGTATATCTCCCCATATGTAACAGGTATAGCTACCCGTATGTGAGAGGTATACCTACCCGTAGGTGAGAGGTATACCTACCCATATGTAACAGGTATAGCTACCCGTATGTGAGAGGTATCCCTACCCGTAGGTGAGAGGGATACCTACCCATATGTAACAGGTCTAGCTACCCGTATGTGAGAGGGAATCCTAACAGTATGTGACAGGTATCCCTACCCGTTTGTGGGAGGGCTACCCGTATGTGAGAGGGAATCCTAACAGTATGTGACAGGCATACCTACCCGTATGTGACATGTAAACATACCCGTATGTGACAGGTATGCCTACCAGTATGTGAGAGGGATTCCTACCCGTATGTGAGAGGGAATCCTAACAGTATGTGACAGGTATACTTACCCGTATGTGAGAGGTATTCCTAACCATGTGTGAGAGGTGTATCTACCCATATGTAACAGGGATAGCTACCCGTATGTGAGAGGCATACCTAACCATGTGTGAGTATGTGACAGGTATACCTGCCCGTGTGTCCGAGGTAAACCTCCCCGTATGTGACAGGTAGACCTACCCGTATTTTAGAGAAAAACCTAACCGTATTCGACAGGTATACCTACCCGTTTATGGGAGGGAATCCTACCTGTATGTGACAGGTAGACCTACCCGTATTTTAGAGAAAAACCTAACCGTATTCGACAGGTATACCTACCCATGTGTCAGAGGTAAACCTACCCGTCTGTGGTAGGTATACCTGTCACATTCCGGTAGATTTCCCTCTAAAATACGGGTAGGTATACCTGTCAGACACGGATAGGTATAGCTCTCACATACGGGTAGGTTTCGCTCTCACATACTGGTAGGTATCCCTGTCACAGACGGGTAGCTATACCCGTTATATATGGGTTGGTATACCTGTCACATACAGGTCGGTTTCCCTTTCACATACGGGTAGGTATACCTACCCGTTTGTGGTAGGGGAAACTACCTGTATGTGAGAGGGAAACCTAACAGGATGTGACAGGTATACCTACCAGGATGTGAGAGGGAAACCTACCCGTATGTGTATGTGACAGGTATACCTCCCCGTATGTGAAAAGGAAACCGACCCGTATGTGACAGGTATACCAACCCATATATAACGGGTATAGCTACCCGTCTGTGACAGGGAAACCTACCCGTATGGGAGAGGGAAACCTAACAGTATGTGACAGGTATCCCTACCCGTTTGTGGGAGGGCTACCCGTATGTGAGAGGCATACCTAACCATGTGTGAGTATGTGACAGGTATACCTTAAACCTACCCGTATGTGAGAGCTATACGGGTAGCTATACCTGGTACATATGGGTAGGTATACCTCTCATACACAGGTAGGTATACCTGTCACATGGGTAGGTATACCTCTAACATAAAGGTAGGTATACCTGTCACAGACGGGTAGGTTTACCTCTGACACATGGGTAGGTATACCTCTCATACACAGGTAGGTATACCTGTCACATTCCGGTAGATTTCCCTCTAAAATACGGGTAGGTCTACCTGTCACATACGGGTATGTTTACATGTCACATACGGGTAGGTATACCTACCCGTTTGTGGGAGGGCTACCCGTATGTGAGAGGGAAACCTACCCGTATGTGAGAGGGAAACCTAACAGTATGTGACAGGTATACCTACCCGTATGTGAAAAGGAAACCGACCCGTATGTGACAGGTATACCTACCTTTATGTGAGAGGTATCCCTACCCATGTGTCAGAGGTAAACCTAACCGTATATGACAGGTATACCTACCCGCATGTGAAAAGGAAACCGACCCGTATGTGACAGGTATCCCTACCCGTTTGTGGGAGGGCTACCCGTATGTGAAGGGGAAACCTAACAGTATGTGACAGGAATACCTACGCGTATGTGAGAGGGATACCTACCCGTTTGTGGGAGGGCTACCCGTATGTGAAGGGGAAACCTAACAGTATGTGACAGGTATCCCTACCCGTTTGTGGGAGGTAAACCTACCTGTATGTGACATGTGACAGGTATACTTACCCGTATGTGACAGGTATCCCTACCCGTTTGTGGGAGGGCTACCCGTATGTGAAGGGGAAACCTAACAGTATGTGAAAGGTATACCTACCCATATGTAACCCTTATGTGACAGGTATACCTACCGGAATGTGAGAGGTGTACCTACCCGTTTGTGAGAGGGAAACCTAACTGTATGTGACAGGTATATCTACCCGTGTGTCAGAGGTAAACCTACCCGGATGTGACAGGTATACTTACCCGTATGTGAGAGGGAATCCTAACAGTATGTGACAGGAATACCTACCTTTATGTGAGAGGCATACCTAACCATGTGTGAGAGGTATACCTACCATATGTAACAGGTATAGCTACATGTATGTGACAGGTATACCTCCCCGTATGTGAAAAGGAAACCGCCCCGTATGTGACAGGTATTCCTACCCGTATATGACATGTATACCTACACGTAAGTGACAGGTATACCTACCTGTGTATGAGAGGTATACCTACCCATATGTCAGAGGTAAACCTACCCGTATATGACAGGTATACCTAACCATGTGTGAGAGGTAAACCTACTCATACGTAACAGGTATAGCTACCCATATGTGAGAGGGAATCCTACCTGTATGTGCCAGGTATACCTACCCGTATTTTAGAGAAAAACCTAACCGTATTCGACAGGTATACCTACCCATGTGTCAGAGGTAAACCTAACCGTATATGACAGGTATACCTACCCGCGTGTCAGAGGTAAACCTACATGTAACAGGTATAGCTACCAGTATGTGAGAGGTAAACCTACCCGTATGTGACAGGTATTTCTACCCGTATGTGACAGGTATACTTACCCGTTTATGGGAGGGAAACCTAACTGTATGTGACAGGTATACCTACCCGTGTGTCAGAGGTAAACCTACCCGTATATGACAGGTATACCTACCCGTATGTGACAGGTATAAACACCCTTATGTGACATATATACCTACTCGTATGTCACAGGTATACCTACCCGTATTTGACAGGTATAACCACCCTTATGTGCCATATATACCTACCCGTATGTCACAGGTATACCTTCCCGTATGTGACAGGTATACCAACCCATATATAGCAGGTATAGCTATCCGTCTGTGACAGGGAACCCTACCCGTATGTGAGAGGGAAACTACACTTATGTGACAGGTATACCTACCCGTATGTGAGAGGTATACCTAACCCGTATGTGACAGGTATACCTGCCCGTATTTTAGAGGGAAACCTTCCCGTATGTGAGAGGGAAACCTACCCGTTTGTGGGAGGGAAACCTACCTGTAGGTGACAGGTATACCTACCAGTATGTGAGAGGGAAACCTGCCCTTATGTGAGAGGGAAACCTACCCGTACGTGACAGGTATGCCTACCCGTCTGTGAGAGGTATTCCTACCAGTATGTGACAGGGAAACCTACCCGTATGCGAGAGGGAAACTACCCTTATGTGACAGGTATACCTACCCGTATTTTTGAGGGAAATCTACCGGTATGTGACAGGTATACCGGAGGGAAACCTAACTGTATGTGACAGGTATACCTACCAGAATGTGAGAGGGAAACCTACCCGTATGTGAGAGGGAACCCTACCTGTATGTGACAGGTATGAAACCTACCAGTATGTGACAGGTATACGTATAACCATCCTTATGTGACATATATACCTACCCGTATGTCGCAGGTATACCTACCCGTATGTGACAGGGATACCAACCCATATATAACAGGTATAGCTATCCGTCTGTGACCGGGAAACCTACCCGTATGTGAGAGGGAACCCTACCTGTATGTGACAGGTATGAAACCTACCAGTATGTGACAGGTATACGTATAACCATCCTTATGTGACATATATACCTACCCGTATGTCGCAGGTATACCTACCCGTATGTGACAGGGTATACCTACCCGTATGTGAAAGGGAAACCGTCCCGTATGTGACAGGTATACCTACCATTATGTGAGAGGTAAACCTACCCGTATGTGAGTGGGAAACCTACCCGTACGTGACAGGCATACCTACCCGTCTGTGAGAGGTATACCTACCAGTATGTGAAAGGCAAACCTACCCGTATGTGAGAGGGAACCCTACCTGTATGTGACAGGTATGAAACCTACCAGTATGTGACAGGTATGCCTACCCGTGTGTCAGAGGTGAACCTACCCGTCTGTGACAGGTATACCTACCCGTATGTGAGAGGTATACCTAACCATGTGTGAGAGGTAAACCTACTCATATGTAACAGGTATAGCTACCAATATGTGAGAGGGAAACCTACCTGTATGTGCCAGGTAAACCTACCCGTATGTGACAGGTCTACCTACCCGTATGTGACAGGTATACATACCCGTATGTGACAGGTATACCAACACCCATATAACAGGTATAGCTATCCGTCTGTGACCGGGAAACCTACCCGTATGTGAGAGGGAACCCTACCTGTATGTGACAGGTATACCTCCCCGTGTGTCAGAGGTAAACCTACCCGTATGTGAAAACCTACCTGTATGTGACAGGTATACATACCCGTATTTGAGAGGGAGACTTACTTGTATATGGCAGATATTCTTACCCTATGTGACAGGTATACCTACCCGTTTGTGGGAGGGAAACCTACCTGTAAGTGACAGGTATACCTACCCGTATGTGAGAGGTATACCTAACCCGTATGTGACAGGTATACCTGCCCGTATTTTAGAGGGAAACCTTCCCGTATGTGAGAGGGAACCCTACCTGTATGTGACAGGTATGAAACCTACCAGTATGTGACAGGTATACGTATAACCACCCTTATGTGACATATATCCCTACCCGTATGTCACAGGTATACCTTCCCGTATGTGACAGGTATACCAACCCATATATAACAGGAAACCTACCAGTATGTGACAGGTATACGTATAACCATCCTTATGTGACATATATACCTACCCGTATGTCACTGGCATACCTACCCGTATGTGACAGGTATCCCTACCCGTATGTGCCAGGTATTCCTACCCGTGTGTCAGAGGTAAACCTACATGTAACAGGTATAGCTACCCGTATGTGAGAGGTATACCTAACCATGTGTGCTACCAGTATTTTAGAGGGAAATCTACCGGTATGTGACACGTATGTGACAGGTATACCTACTCGTATGTGACAGGTATAGCTACCCATATGTAACAGGTATAGCTACACGTATGTGACAGGTATACCTACTCGTATGTGACAGGTATACCAACCCATATATAACAGGAAAAGCTATCCGTCTGTGACAGGGAAACCTAACCTGTATGTGCCAGGTATACCTACCCGTATTTGACAGGTATAACCACCCTTATGTGACATATATCCCTACCCGTATGTCACAGGTATACCTTCCCGTATGTGACAGGTATACCAACCCCTATATAACAGGAAACCTACCAGTATGTGACAGGTATACGTATAACCATCCTTATGTGACATATATACCTACCCGTATGTCACTGGCATACCTACCCGTATGTGACAGGTATAACCACCCTTATGTGACATATATACCTACCCGTATGTCACAGGTATACCTACCCGTATGTGACAGGTATACCAACCCATATATAACAGGTATAGCTATCCGTCTGTGACAGGGAAACCTACCCGTATGTGAGAGGGAAACTACCCTTATGTGACAGGTATACCTACCCGTATTTGAGAGGGAGACTGTGAGAGGTATACCGTTTGTGGGAGGGAAACCTGCCTGTATGTGACAGGTATACCTGCCCGTTTGTGGGAGGGAAACCTGCCTGTATGTGACAGGTATACGTATAACCATCCTTATGTGACATATATACCTCCCCGTATGTGACAGGGTATACCTACCCGTCTGTGAGAGGTATCCCTACCAGTATGTGACAGGTATGTGACAGGTATACCTACCCGTTTATGGGAGGGAAACCTACCCGTATGTGACAGATATACCTACCCGTGTGTCAGAGGTAAACCTACCCGTATGTGACAGGTATACCTACCCGTATGTGACAGGTATACCTACCCGTATGTGACAGGTATTTATACACGTATGTGACAGGTATACCTACCCGTTTATGGGAGGGAAACCTACCCGTATGTGACAGATATCCCTACCCGTGTGTCAGAGGTAAACCTACCCGTATGTGACCGGTATACCTACCCGTATGTGACAGGTATTTATACACGTATGTGACAGGTATACCTACCCGTATTTTAGAGGGAAATCTACCGGTATGTGACAGGTATACCTACCAGTATGTGAGAGGGAAACTTACCCGTATGTGAGAGGGAAACCTACTAGTATGTGACAGGTATACCTACCCATATATAACAGGTATATCTACACGTCTGTGGGAGTTATACCTTCCCGTGTGCAAGAGGTAAACCTACCCGTATGTGACAGGTATACCTGCCCGTATTTTAGAGGGAAACCTTCCCGTATGTGAGAGGGAAACCTACCTGTATGTGACAGGTATACCAACCCGTATGTGACAGGTATACCTACCATTATGTGAGAGGTAAACCTACCCGTATGTGAGAGGGAAACCTCCCCGTACGTGACAGGTATACCTACCCGTCTGTGAGAGGTATACCTACCAGTATGTGACAGGAAAACCTACCCGTATGTGAGAGGGAAACCTACCAGTATGTGACAGGTATACCTACCCATATGTAACAGGTATAGCTACACGTATGTGACAGGTATACCTACTCGTATGTGACAGGTATAGCTACCCATATGTAACAGGTATAGCTACTCGTATGTGACAGGTATACCTAACCGTGTGTCAGAGGTAAACCTACCCGTATGTGACAGGTATATACCTACCCGTATTTTAGAGAAAAACCTAACCGTATTCGACAGGTATACCTACCCGTATGTGAGATGGAAACGACCTGTATGTGACAGGTATACCTACCCGTATGTGACAGGTATAACTACCTTTATGTGAGAGGTATACCTACCCGTATGTCAGAGGTAAACCTACCCGTATATGACAGGTATACCTACCCGTATGTGACAGATATACCTACCCGTAAGTGACAGGTATATACCTACCCGTATTTTAGAGAAAAACCTAACCGTATTCGACAGGTATACCTAGCCGTATGTGAGATGGAAACCGACCTGTATGTGACAGGTATACCTACCCGTATGTGACAGGTATAACTACCTTTATGTGAGAGGTATACCTACCCGTATGTCAGAGGGAAACCTAACCGTATATGACAGGTATACCTACCCGTAAGTGACAGGTATACCTACCCGTATGTGAGAGGGATACCTAACCATGTGTGAGAGGTATACCTACCCATATGTAACAGGTATACCTACCCGTATGTCAGAGGTAAACCTAACCGTATATGACAGGTATACCTACCCGTAAGTGACAGGTATACCTACCCGTATGTGAGAGGTATACCTAACCATGTGTGAGAGGTATACCTACCCATATGTAACAGGTATAGCTACCCGTATGTGAGAGGTAAACCTATCCGTATGTGAGAGGGAAACCTACCCGTACGTGACAGGTATACCTACCCGTCTGTGAGAGGTATACCTACCAGTATGTGACAGGGAAACCTACCCGTATGTGAGAGGGAATCCTACCAGTATGTGACAGGTATACCTACCCGTAGGTGACAGGTATACCTACCCATATGTAACAGGTATAGCTACCCGTATGTGACAGGTATATACCTACCCGTATTTTAGAGGGAAACCTAACCGTATTCGACAGGTATACCTACCCGTATGTGACAGGTATACCTACCCGTATGTGACAGGTATAACTACCTTTATGTGAGAGGTATACCTATCCGTATGTCAGAGGTAAACCTACCCGTATATGACAGGTATACCTACCCGTATATGACAGGTATACCTACCCGTAAGTGACAGGTATACCTACCCGTATGTGAGAGGTATACCTAACCATGTGTGAGAGGTATACCTACCCATATGTAACAGAAATAGCTACCCGTATGTGAGAGGTTACCCTACCAGTGTTTGAGAGGTATACCTACCCATATGTAACAGGTATAGCTACCAGTATGTGAGAGGTATACCTAACCATGTGTGAGAGTTAAACCTACTCATATGTAACAGGTATAGCTACCCGTATGTGACAGGAATACCTACCTGTGTGTGAGAGGTAAACCAATCCCATATGTAACATGTATAGCTACCCGTATGTTACAGGTATAGCTACCCGTATGTGAGAGCTAAACCTACCCGTATGTAACAGCTATTCCTTAATCTAACATTATTATGCAAAATTATTTATAGTACTTTTTTCATTATAATTACAATTTTACTCTTTTTTTTTTTTTTTTTTTCCAATGAGGGGGTTGGGGTTTTATCCCGTTAATGTACAGGTACATCATACACCCTTTAATGTATTTATTTTAGCTAGGGTTAAAGCGGTTGTCACAGTCAGTCTATCTTGATGGATAGTTATTCATTGGTTTAATACAAACTTTATTTCATTTCTTTTTTGTTCATTAACAGTATGATGTTAAGCAATATACAATTTTTGAAATAGGATTTGGAAACAAGTTTTACAACTTATGTAGACCCATCTCCATTGGTTTGCCAGGCATCTATACTATAAACTAACTCATTACCGGAAAATTGAATTGTTTTATATATAAATATATTAGCTACATACAAATACATATAAAACCAACCGTATTAATTGTGTTTGAATTATTAATTTACGTTTTACAGACAGCAAATCTAAACATGTAAGAGAAAATATCATTTCACGAGATAAAGCCTATTTAACGGGAGATAATGATGTCAGCATTATGGTGAAAACTTCTGTCGGCCTGTACATCTCTGACGTGATTTTCCAACCTATCGACGTGAATATATTGAAGGTAAAATTCTTATAACATCCAATTCGTCCTGGTTATCATGAGTCAAGTGTTAGTGAGTTTCTTCCATGTACTTGATGCACCCCCGTAGCTGCAAACCAGCTTGACCGCGTTCTTCCTTGTATACATATATCTACCCCCGACTTACCGGTTATCAGCTATATGCCATTACAAGCGTGGTGTTCTGCTAACAAATGTCTGGCTGTAGAATTACTTATTTATCATTGGACTGTCACAATCATGACCAGTGATGACAAGGAAAAGCCAATTTGATGGTTACTGCGTCTCTGTTTAGTGACTAAAATTACGAAATCACCCCGACGTTATTAAAAATAACATTTTTTGCCTCAAATATTGCTTTCAGCGTTTCGTCAGCTTAAATATCATATCAAAAATGACATTGCATTACCCATACATGGAAACTTGCTAATTTTGTAGCCAAAATGATGTATCCATATAATATATATATATATATATATGGTTGAACCGGTTGGACCAGAGTTATTCGTTTATGAAATAAGGTCGGACCTAATAATCTGACGCTGCTTTCAGGTGAGCCTTGGCAAAGCCTGACAAGGCCTGCTTAAACGTTTGCAGATCCGCTAGGATTTATACCCGAAAATGTTACATTTAAAAACAGACGAACCGGTGTGTTACGCTTAAGCGAACATGTCCCTGTTTTCTCCCAGTGTACGTGCTCATTGATGCAGTCCTTATGACGTTGTTCGTGTGTATACAAATCACATCAATGAATTTCCCAGTAAAACACTCATCACAATGACTCATTAAACTTTTTTTTTCAATTTTAATTTATTTATCAAAATTCACTTAAAACATTATTTCACACACAACACACTTTGTAAAAACATGGATATCTTACCTCTGACGGGAAAATTTCGGAACCAGGAACCAGAAATATCTTAAAATTTACTTTCAGACAATTTGAAGGCATTTTACTTGTTATATAACAATCCCACTAATAATCATGATTGTAAGCTTACTTTCAATCGAGAGAGGTTTTTTTTGAAAAGGTTGGTACATAATAAAAGCAATAATGTATTTTTCTTGAAAACTTAAAAGATCTATTTTGATAAGTTCTGTACAAAAGCAAGCTCACAATGATGCAAAATAAAATCCCAAAATCAATCGCTTTCATGAGAAATGAATATGTTTTTTAAGAAAAAAAATACCTACTAAGAGAGCGGATTACAAGCAATATTCACGATTTCATTTTGCATGAAGAAGTTAGTATTATGAACCTTTTCATTTCTTTCACATTTTGAAATTGTGAAGGAAGTTTACGACCAATTTTAATAATGCTTACCTCTTTGTTCCCCACCACAGTGGTCTAGGGGAGATACACAACTCTATAACTAAAATTACACAGCGCCTACGAAGACAAAACCTGAAGTTAATACATCCGATACGGAAAGACAAGGAAACTGGGAGACATCGAAACACAATACACATTGAATCGCCAGAAACAATAGGAGGGGAATCCGGGTGATTGGAAGAGCAGGCGTAACCTGTCCAGACTATAAATAACATCAACGCTGTATATACAGGTGTTCATCACTGTCATACCTGTTTGTCAGAGAGTTTGGTGGTGAGGGGGTCTTCATTTTCAAAATAAGTGACGTGACAACCGGTTCGATATTCCATTCATAATCTCAAGAGACGAATTTCAGAGGGGTTTAGACTTGTAAGTTCAAAACAACACACATGTACATCATAGGTACATTGTTAATATAAGATAAGCATACAACAGATGCTTCTGCAAAACTATCAATACAAATTAAAAAAATATTACATTCTAGAGATAGTGTCGCACCCTATAATCGTCTGTTTTTTTATGTTTACGACACTCCAATAGAAATCAAGTATATAACTATGTCAAGTAAGGGATCGATTGAGTTTGTCCCAGAAGCGACTGTCGCCGAGAGATAGGTACGTATGTGTTTCTATAAAATGTCGCATATCTTTTTCCAGTGACACGAGATCCACACTTTCCTTGACTACGACTATCAAATGTCCGGTCTTCTCCACCAGGGACTGCTGGAAAGCCTTGCGGAACTCCAACAGACACCACTCACTGCCAAGGAAGTTGGGTGACAGCACTAAAATTGTGTGCCTACTTTTGTCGATACTATTTATGATGTTTTCCGATATGCACGCGCCTGGTATGAAATCCTTGTGATGCAGACATACATGGAATGCATGCGACTCCAAGAATGAATAAAGTTCTCCCATCACCCATGTCTCGTCTAGGGAACTGTAGGAGATGAACGCGTCGTACGTTTTATCGTCATCACTTTCCGACGTCGACTGATACGACACTGTGACGGCCGACTGGGTCTTACATCTTCTGTACCACAGTACTAGAACTATCAGAAGAGCCAGTCCTGTCACAACTCCGCAAATCATTGTGATGTATTTGTCTAAGTCCATGGATGGTCCAGATTCGTTGTCACACGCGGAGTATTTTGTAAGGTCTAGGAGCTTTATTCCGATCATGTTAGTAGGGTTTACACACTCTATACTGTTACCAAGTATCTCATTAATATACCTCCGCGGCTGACTCGTACGCATTCTGTTTTTGAGGAATGTTACGACATCGTTCAAGCTACAGTTACATACAAAAGGATTGTTGGCAAGTGACAGCGAGTTAGGCCAAAACTCATCGAGGCCTTTTACTTCACCCAGGGTGATGGATTCGATAGAATTATTGCTCAAATCGACTGTCAACCACGGACTGGTCATAACAGGTTGTTTCTTTCTAAACGACAGTGACGTGATTCGATTATGAGATAAATCTATCTTTTCAAGAGCGCCGAACTGAGCCCACCATTTATCAGTATACAGATGATACGGAGCTGTCATCAGATTGTTTCTTGTTAAGATGAGAACCTTCAAATTAGGATATAATGGTGGCGAGCGCGGTGCTGGAAAAAATGAATCGATGTACGAAAAATTGTTTGGATTGTGCCCGGAAAGTTCTAGGTGTTTTAACGCTGGGCAACGACATGTTTTCTCCTTGTGCTGTTCCAGAGCGACGGAATCGTTCATCGTAATTCTAATATCCCATTCAGGAATGGCCGACAGGTTATGTTGACGGTAGTACACAAGGCTTGGATTTATCAAACAATCCGGTTCGTGATGCTTTTTTATCTCTTTCATTAATTCGCTTAGTCGAATAACCAGCACGCAGTTTTCCAAAGTAAGAATATTAAGGTCGTTCTGTGGTCTGTTTAACATGGCTGTATTGAGAACATTATAGGAATGAATAAAACAGCCAAGTATAGACAATGACCACAGAAGTCTTGCCTGGTGGGGCCTTTCCATCGTTATAGAGCCATTGCCAGAACACACAATGGTCAGTCCTATATAGAAACCATTGTGCGCTTCAGCAAATGAATCAGTCACTTCCTGAAATCTTGTCCAATTCCACCGTCCTTTGCCGCCATCTACTTCGCAGGTTATGTTAAGCGTGTTTCGGATCAAGTTGGGCTCTCCAACAGCAACTCTTTGCCAATTGTTCATTTGTTCCTGCTTAGAATGTTTCCTTTCACTTTCTGCTTCGGCCTGATTTTGCAGGTGGCATTTGCCTGGTATTCTAGCCGTCAATTCCATCGCGATAGTTGTGGAGTTGACGCCCATAGTTGACACACAACAGGCCGTGGTAACAAGAGTCGTACATGTACACCACAGCCACTGTAGGAGTGACATCCTGAGACGACGATTCTCAGCGGTAGTATCATGAGGCGTCTGTACTACGAGAGGTAGTCATTATCCCGACAGTATGGATTGCCTGCATGCTGCGTTCTGATTCAAATTATAGTCAGGCTGTGTCGTCAGTGGGTTAAATAACACCGTTATATGGCTTATTGATTTGTAGCTAACAAAGAATTATCACGGACTATCCGTGACTGCTTATTTATTTTATAAATATTAACCATACACGAGTCATGACAAAAACTACGACCCGTCATTTTAATGATGCCAACCGTGTCAGGGCACCGAGCCCTAACATTACGTAGCATCCTAAACAAAGATCGACGTATCTTGTCCATACTCATAGGGCACAATACTTAGAAAAGAATCCTGTGCTGAGTATATCTGATCATCAGTTTGTACGTTAAGTGACCATAGAACGCTCGAAAAATGAACGATTAAACATTCTTAGAACTTTCATAGAACGCTGACCAGGACGTTATGGTGTGACGGATCCTTTACATAAGATAATAACGTTACGAATGGTGTAATTATTCTAACATGCGTGTAATTTTTGTGTTAAATCTGGATCATATGCACGTAATGCATTAAATATGTTGACGAGTATACATTACATAATTATGAGCCTGTACATGATTATTAAGGTAAATATTTAACATATAGGTAATGAAACTGTTTTTCAAAGTAGTTAACCGGTTAACAGGATACAGCTCCTCCGAAAGTCCTGATTCAATTGTTCTGCAGTAGCGGATTAACTTTACTGCACAATACCGTGACACGTAAACTCAGTTAATAAACAGGTAGCTCGCTTTGTGTTTACTAAGACGAGAAAATGAAACGATCGCGAAATTAAAGTCATTCGCCTTGGTCAGAGTTCGGTATCGTAGTGGACATTACTAGTACGCTTCAGTTATCATCAGGATGTGGTTTGCAGTTATGTTACATTCATTGTGTGTTATTTAAACAGTTCAGATAAAGTTATGTGATACGTGCGGACTGTTAATTTAACAATTCAAATAAAAAAATGTTACATGTTATGGTTGTCAATTTACGTTTCAAAAACAGTAATGTTACACGTGCTGGTTGTCAATTTACAGTTCAAAAACAGTTATGTTCCACGTGCTGGT
>NW_018406312.1:38290-45529 GCF_002113885.1 Mizuhopecten yessoensis
CATAATTATGAGCCTGTACATGATTATTAAGGTAAATATTTAACATATAGGTAATGAAACTGTTTTTCAAAGTAGTTAACCGGTTAACAGGATACAGCTCCTCCGAAAGTCCTGATTCAATTGTTCTGCAGTAGCGGATTAACTTTACTGCACAATACCGTGACACGTAAACTCAGTTAATAAACAGGTAGCTCGCTTTGTGTTTACTAAGACGAGAAAATGAAACGATCGCGAAATTAAAGTCATTCGCCTTGGTCAGAGTTCGGTATCGTAGTGGACATTACTAGTACGCTTCAGTTATCATCAGGATGTGGTTTGCAGTTATGTTACATTCATTGTGTGTTATTTAAACAGTTCAGATAAAGTTATGTGACACGTGCGGACTGTTAATTTAACAATTCAAATAAAAAAATGTTACATGTTATGGTTGTCAATTTACGTTTCAAAAACAGTTATGTTACACGTGCTGGTTGTCAATTTACAGTTCAAAAACAGTTATGTTCCACGTGCTGGTTGTCAATTTACGGTTCAAAAACAGTTATGATATACGTGCTGGTTGCCAATTGACAGTTCAAAACAGTTATGTTCCACGTGCTGGTTGTCAATTTACAGTTCAAAAACAGTTATGTTATACGTGCTGGGTGTCAATTTACAGTTCAAAAAAAGTTATGTTACATGTGCTGGTGGTCAATTTACAGTTCAAAAACATTTATGTTACACGTGCTGGTGGTCAATTTACAGTTCAAAAACAGTTATGTTACACGTGCTGGTTGTCAATTTACAGTTCAAAAACAGTTATGTTACACGTGCTGGTGGTTAATTTACAGTTCAAAAACATTTATGTTACACGTGCTGGTGGTCAATTTACAGTTCAAAAACATTTATGTTACACGTGCTGATTGTCAATTTACAGTTCAAAAACAGTTATGTTACACGTGCTGGTTGCCAATTGATAGTTCAAAACAATTATGTTACACGTGCTGGTTGTCAATTTACAGTTCAAAAACAGTCATGTTACACGTGCTGGTTGTCAATTTACGGTTCAAAAACAGTTATGTTACACGTGCTGGTTGTCAATTTACAGTTCAAAAACAGTTATGTTACACGTCCTGGTTGCCAATTGATAGTTCAAAACAATTATGTTACACGCGCTGGTTGTCAATTTACAGTTCAAAAACAGTAATGTTACATGTGCTGGTTGTCAATTTACAGTTCAAAAACAGTAATGTTACATGTGCTGGTTGTCAATTTACAGTTCAAAACAGTTATGTTACACGCGCTGGTTGTCAATTTACAGTTCAAAAACAGTTATGTTACACGTGCTGATTGTCAATTTACAGTTCAAATAACACGTAATGAATGTTACTTCTACAAGATTTGGACTATTTCTTATTACTTATTGTTACTTTTTTACACATGTGTAATATTTCTACAACTAAAATCAAGCTTGTTGCACGTTCAGTGTCGTGACCATAACAGTTCTACTAAATCTATGTTATCCATCTGTTAACTGTTACAGTTCAGATTAAACAGTTGCACGTTCAGTGTCGTGACCATAACAGTTCTACTAAATATATGTTATCCGTCTATTAACTGTTAAAGTTCATATTAAATAGTTGCACGTGCTGTGTCGTGACCTTAACAGTTCTACTAAATATATATTATCCATCTGTTAACTGTTACAGTTCAGATTAAACAGTTGCACGTGCAGTGTCGTGACCATAACAGTTCTACTAAATCTATGTTATCCATCTGTTAACTGTCACAGTTCAGGCCTCCAAGAAAGCTGGGTCCACGTGCCGAGGCTGGGTACGTAGGCGCTCAGAACGTATGTGATCATTTCGAGGGGGGGGGGGGAATTGTCGCGCGCTTGGCGTCAACGTAGCAGAAGGCTTTCACAGTAGCTCCAATTTGAGCCAACCTGTTTGACATGGGTTGCGTATCGTATTCCTGGGGGAAGAAGATCCTGGTGGTTGAGCAGGGGTCGAAATCACTGATGAACTCTGGATAGGAGGGAGACATGATCCGACTTTCTGCAACATACTACTTTGGCTTCGGACTCTGGATAGTCGAGAGGTGGTATGGGCTCTCTATCATCAATCGACTGGTCACGCCGAGCCCTTGGTTTACATACTTCCAAGAAGGCGATGGCTTAGAGTCACATCCGCGTCACACCAGTGTCCCCTTGTTGGGCTCCGTGGCGGGTGGAGACATAGATCGTGAAACAAACAAAAACACACATGGGAAAAGAAAAAAAATGACAATAAAGACGGACAAACCCAAAATCGCAACGAGGGCTCAAGCTCAAATACAACACAAAACAAACACAAAACACGCATTTCCCGCAATTCCATGTGATGACCTCCACACAGAGTGGCAAAACAACGGCCTCGTTGTCACCTTTGCTGTTAAGGAAGGGCATCAAGGGAATTGCTGGGGATGTGAAATCCGTTAAGCCAGTAGGATCGGGCGATCTCCTTATGGAGGTTTATTGTCAATAACAGGCGATGAACCTACTCGGAACAACCAGTTTTGCCGGCATCGGTGTCAGTGTGAAACCACCTCATCACTTAGTTGCACCACCACCACTAGGCAATGTTTCTAAAACACCCTCTTCATCAGAAGAAAATCCCCAAAAACCTGGCCCATCTAAGGCACATATGCGTGCGCAGCGATCTCGCTCACTTACATCTGTACCTCGATTCCAACTGAGGTCAGAGCCAACATCACAAACAAACAGACCTAAGAAATAATAAAAATAGCCAGGGACAAATCTGATGGACCCGATCTCAATGTCACCTATGGCAAAGGATCAGAGGACTCGACAAACAGATTTAACGTCCTACTGGATCTCGATGATCAGATGGAGACGAGTGCCTCGACGCTTCGTGCTTAAACTCCATCGAAATCCAGCCAAAATAGAAAAAATGAACAATACAATTATCCAATGGAACATCCGCGGATTAAAAGCAAATATAGAAGAATTTCAGAATCTATCAAAAGAATTTAGACCCGCCATTTTTTGTCTACAAGAAATCATGCTCAAAAACCCAATCACTCTTAGAAATTTCTCACTATACACTAACATCCCAACTGTAGGTAGCAGAACAGCAGGTGGTGCAGCGGTAGCTGTTCATACAAATATTCCTCACAGAATGATCAAGTTAACCACAAATGTACAGGCTGTTGCTGTCTGCAACATTACACAGACAAAAAACGGTCAGTTCAATTAATCTTCCTCCGAGTATTGTCTTCACTTGTGACAAAGACTCGGCGATCAATTAAAATTGACAAAAAAAAACAGCTGGAGATAATATGTATCCAAGATATCATCAAACACGTCCTCCAAAAAAGTATGGGATATGATTCGAAAATAAGTGGGAAAAAGAACAAGAGATCCCAGAGGGATCTTGGCGCCCACCTTTGTACCATCTTCATTAGTTCTTTGTCAGTTCGATCTTTTCTCTTCTTTCCTCTAATCTGTTTGATCGAGTCATGTTAACAGTAAATGCACCTTGAGGTAACTTTTGATCTAAACTTAATACTGATGTGTATGAAAGCCAACCTTCAAAGTGAGTTTGTCATTTCACATATTTACTAGTACAGTACTTAATGTGAAAGAAATAGAATCGATCATTGCAATATGAGAAAGATCTGTTTAGTTCTTCTTTTAATCCATTTTGTTTTTATGATCAGTCTCAAAATATAACATACACAACGAGGGATCAAGGGGAACCTACATTTAAAATTTGAGAAAGATCCCTCCCGTACTTCCCGAGAAATAGCGATAACAAACTTTCACTATCAAAATCCAAGATGGCTGCCTGTCGGCCATGTTGTTTATCCGATCAGTCTTAAAAGTTGCCCTGCACAGCTAAGGACCAAGGGGAATCTACATATACAATTTGAAAAAGATCCCCCTGGTACTTCTTGAGAAATAGCGATAACAAACTTTCACTATCAAAATCAAAGATGGCTGCCTGTCGGCCATGTTGTTTATCCGATCAGTCTTAAAAGTTGCCCTGCACAGCTAAGGACCAAGGGGAATCTACATATACAATTTGAAAAAGATCCCCCTGGTACTTCTTGAGAAATAGCGATAACAAACTTTCACTATCAAAATCAAAGATGGCTGCCTGTCGGCCATGTTGTTTATCCGATCAGTCTTAAAAGTTGCCCTGCACAGCTAAGGACCAAGGGGAATCTACATATACAATTTGAAAAAGATCCCCCTGGTACTTCTTGAGAAATAGCGATAACAAACTTTCACTATCAAAATCAAAGATGGCTGCCTGTCGGCCATGTTGTTTATCCGATCAGTCTTAAAAGTTGCCCTGCACAGCTAAGGACCAAGGGGAATCTACATATACAATTTGAAAAAGATCCCCCTGGTACTTCTTGAGAAATAGCGATAACAAACTTTCACTATCAAAATCAAAGATGGCTGCCTGTCGGCCATGTTGTTTATCCGATCAGTCTCAAAAGTTGCCCTGCACAGCTAAGGACCAAGGGGAATCTACATATAAAATTTGAGAAAGATCCCTTAGGTACTTCTTGAGAAATACCGATAACAAGAATTGTTTACGGACGGACGACGGACGACGGACAACGGACGCAGGGTGATTTGAATAGCCCACCATCATCTGATGGTGGGCTAAAAAGTCAACATCCTCCCACCTCATTATTAAAAACAACTTTTTTCCGTCTAGGTCTGAAATTGCTGATGCATTTGCAAAAAGCATAGCTAAAAACTCATCCCCTTTAAACCACTCCCGAAAATTCCAGTCTTTAAAAAATATCAATATCAATTTCTCAAGCACTTAGCGGAATCATCACTAACATGCCTTCTTTCCATATTCAACCAAGTTTACACTTCCGGAAAGATTCCCGATTCATGGAAGAACTCCACAATTATACCTATTCCAAAACCAGGAAAGGATGCTACTGACCCAAACAACTATCGTCCTATAACTGATGGTCAAGTGAAGAACACTAACTGATTGTCATGTGAAGAACACTAACTGATGGTCAAGTGAAGGAACACTAACTGATGGTCAAGTGAAGAACACAAACTGATGGTCAAGTGAAGATCACTAACTGATTGTCATGTGAAGAACACTAACTGATTGTCAAGTGAAGAACACTAACTGATGGTCAAGTGAAGAACACAAACTGATGGTCAAGTGAAGAACACAAACTGATGATCAAGTGAAGGACACTAACTGATTGTCATGTGAAGAACACTAACTGATTGTCATGTGAAGAACACTAACTGATAGTCAAGTGAAGAACACAAACTGATGGTCAAGTGAAGAACACAAACTGATGGTCAAGTGAAGGTCACTAACTGATTGTCATGTAAAGAACACTAACTGATGGTCAAGTGAAGAACACTTACTGATGGTCAAGTGAAGAACACAAACTGATGGTCAAGTGAAGAACACAAACTGATGATCAAGTGAAGGACACTAACTGATTGTCATGTGAAGAACACTAACTGATAGTCAAGTGAAGAACACAAACTGATGGTCAAGTGAAGATCACTAACTGATTGTCATGTGAAGAACACTAACTGATGATCAAGTGAAGTTCACTAACTGATTGTCAAGTGAAGAACACTAACTAATTGTCATGTGAAGAACACTAACTGATTGTCATGTGAAGAACACTAACTGATGGTCAAGTGAAGATCACTAACTGATGGTCAAGTGAAGGTCACTAACTGATTGTCATGTAAAGAACACTAACTGATGGTCAAGTGAAGAACACAAACTGATGATCAAGTGAAGGACACTAACTGATTGTCATGTGAAGAACACTAACTGATGGTCAATGAATAACACTAACTGATGGTCAAGTGAAGAACACTAACTAATTGTCATGTGAAGACCACTAACTGATTGTCATGTGAAGAACACTAACTGATGGTCAATGAATAACACTAACTGATGGTCAAGTGAAGAACACTAACTAATTGTCATGTGAAGACCACTAACTGATTGTCATGTGAAGAACACTAACTGATGGTCAATGAATAACACTAACTGATGGTCAAGTGAAGAACACTAACTAATTGTCATGTGAAGAACACTAACAGATGATCAAGTGAAGAACACTAACTGATGGTCAAGTTAAGAACACTTACTGATGGTCAAGTGAAGAACACTAACTGATTGTCATGTGAAGAACACTAAATGATGGTCAAGTGAAGAACACTAACTGATGATCAAGTGAAGATCACTAACTGATTGTCATGTGAAGAACACTAACTGATGGTCAATGAATAACACTAACTGATGGTCAAGTGAAGAACACTAACTAATTGTCATGTGAAGACCACTAACTGATTGTCATGTGAAGAACACTAACTGATGGTCAAGTGAAGATCACTAACTGATGGTCAAGTGAAGGTCACTAACTGATTGTCATGTAAAGAACACTAACTGATGGTCAAGTGAAGAACACTTACTGATGGTCAAGTGAAGAACACAAACTGATGGTCAAGTGAAGAACACAAACTGATGATCAAGTGAAGAACACTAACTGATGATCAAGTGAAGAACACTAACTGATGATCAAGTGAAGAACACTAACTGATGATCAAGTGAAGAACACTTACTGATGATCAAGTGAAGAACACTAACTGATGGTCAAGTGAAGGTCACTAACTGATTGTCATGTAAAGAACACTAACTGATGGTCAAGTGAAGAACACTAACTAATTGTCATGTGAAGAACACTAACTGATTGTCATGTGAAGAACACTAACTGATGGTCAAGTGAAGGAACACTAACTGATGGTCAAGTGAAGAACACAAACTGATGATCAAGTGAAGGACACTAACTGATTGTCATGTGAAGAACACTAACTGATGGTCAAGTGAAGAACACAAACTGATGATCAAGTGAAGAACACTAACTGATGATCAAGTGAAGAACACTTACTGATGATCAAGTGAAGAACACTAACTGATGGTCAAGTTAAGAACACTTACTGATGGTCAAGTGAAGAACACAAACTGATGGTCAAGTGAAGAACACAAACTGATGGTCAAGTGAAGATCACTAACTGATTGTCATGTGAAGAACACTAACTGATGATCAAGTGAAGTTCACTAACTGATTGTCAAGTGAAGAACACTAACTAATTGTCATGTGCAAACTGATGGTCAAGTGAAGGTCACTAACTGATTGTCATGTGAAGAACCC
Source organism: Mizuhopecten yessoensis (assembly GCF_002113885.1). NCBI lineage: Eukaryota > Metazoa > Mollusca > Bivalvia > Pectinida > Pectinidae > Mizuhopecten > Mizuhopecten yessoensis. The sequence goes on from NW_018406312.1 coordinate 45,500, forward strand.
TAACTGATTGTCAAGTGAAGAACACTAACT
>NW_018406312.1:45547-192924 GCF_002113885.1 Mizuhopecten yessoensis
GTGAAGAACACTAACTGATTGTCATGTGAAGAACACTAACTGATGGTCAAGTGAAGAACACAAACTGATGATCAAGTGAAGAACACTAACTGATGATCAAGTGAAGGTCACTAACTGATTGTCATGTGAAGAACACTAACTGATGGTCAATGAATAACACTAACTGATGGTCAAGTGAAGAACACTAACTGATGGTCAAGTGAAGATCACTAACTGATGGTCAAGTGAAGAACACTTACTGATGGTCAAGTGAAGAACACTAACTGATTGTCAAGTGAAGGTCACTAACTGATTGTCATGTGAATAACACTAACTGATGGTCAAGTGAAGAACACTTACTGATGGTCAAGTGAAGAACACTAACTGATTGTCATGTGAAGAACACTAGCTGATGGTCAAGTGAAGATCACTAACTGATAGTCATGTGAAGAACACTAACTGATGGTCAAATGAAGATCACAAACTGATTGTCATGTGAAGAACACTAACTGATGATCAAGTGAGGTCACTAACTGATTGTCATGTGAAGAACCCTAACTGATTGTCAAGTGAAGAACACTAACTGATGGACAAGTGAAGAACACTAACTGATGGTCAAATGAAGATCACAAACTGATTGTCATGTGAAGAACACTAACTGATGGCCAAGTGAAGAACACAAACTGATGATCAAGTGAAGAACACTAACTGATGATCGAGTGAAGGTCACTAACTGATTGTCATGTGAATAACACTAACTGATGGTCAAGTGAATAACACTAACTGATTGTCAAGTGAAGAACACTAACTAATTGTCATGTGAAGAACACTAAATGATTGTCATGTGAAGAACACTAACTGATGGTCAAGTGAAGAACACTAGCTGATGGTCAAGTGAAGATCACTAACTGATGGTCAAATGAAGATCACTAACTGATGGTCAAGTGAAGAACACTAACCGATGGTCAAGTGAAGAACACTAACTAATTGTCATGTGAAGAACACTAACTGATGGTAAAGTGAAGAACACTAACTGATGGTCAAGTGAAGATCACTAACTGATGGTCAAATGAAGATCACTAACTGATGGTCAAGTGAAGAACACTAGCTGATGGTCAAGTGAAGATCACTAACTGATGGTCAAGTGAAGAACACTTACTGATGGTCAAGTGAAGAACACTAACTGATTGTCATGTGAAGAACACTAGCTGATGGTCAAGTGAAGATCACTAACTGATAGTCATGTGAAGAACACTATCTGATGGTCAAATGAAGATCACTAACTGATGGTCAAGTGAAGAACACTTACTGATGGTCAAGTGAAGAACACTAACTGATTGTCATGTGAAGAACACTAACTGATGGTCAAGTGAAGATCACTAACTGATAGTCATGTGAAGAACACTAACTGATGGTCAAATGAAGATCACTAACTGATTGTCATGTGAAGAACACTAACTGATGGTCAAGTGAAGGTCACTAACTGATTGTAATGTGAAGAACACTATCTGATGGTCAAGTGAGGAACACTAACTGATGATCAAGGGAAGGTCACTAACTGATGGTCACGTGAAGAACACTAACCGATGATCAAGTGAAGAACACGAACTTATGATCAAGTGAAGATCACTAACTGATTGACATGTGAAGAACACTATCTGATGGTCAAATGAAGATCACAAACTGATTGTCATGTGAAGAACGCTAACTGATGGTCAAGTTAAGAACACTAACTGATGGTCAAGTGAAGAACACGAACTGATGATCAAGTGAAGAACACTAACTGATGATCAAGTGAAGAACACTAACTGATGGTCAAGTGAAGAACACGAACTGATGATCAAGCGAAGGACATTCAAGGAAACCAGTTCAATATCTCATCTATTTCTTGTTTTATTACAACGTGGACAAATTCAGTTATAAAAAAACAACATGTCTTTGAAAACTAATTTCCTTTTATTAACTGAACCAGCAATGTACAAAAGACAATTGTGTCATTGCGTATCACAGTTTAGTATCGGGTTTCATCAGAAACACAAAAGTGCTAGTCAATGTTTGTGTATTCATCATAATCTACAGACGGTTAAACTAGCACTTCCATCACAAATCATACATCATTACTAACACTCTATATTGCACAAAAAAGCTAGAAAAGTCATCTTAACAATAATTAGAGAAATCATCTGTATTAGCACAAATAGCACCATAACAAAATACTATGGTTTATCCTTGTGTAATAAAATACATGTATAGCATCACTGTTATATTACAATGAACATGACAATGATGTCAATATCACATTACTGGTAGATGGTTAAGTGATATCATATGAAGATATAATTAGATTTATAGCAGTTAAACCTGAGACTTTGACTAGGTTCAAGGTAAAAATCAAACATTAGAGTTTGCAGATAAATATAAGGCATTCTGTTGATAAGCATTCCCTGCTTACTTCAGTGTCGGTGGTAATAACACAGTTTAGAGGTAAACAATATTCATACAGTCAAATGTTCACTTGAATTTTTACCTTTTGACCTGAGATTTCCTCCCTTATTTTGTACATATTACAACATACTTCCAATGTACAAATAGCAATCTACATTTCTAGTGTAGTCTCCACATGTATCACTCGGGTGATGTTCATAATTATGAACAAATAAACTTCAGCATACTAGTTGCTCAGTTAGACGAGGATAACAAGCATGTACCAATCCAAAGTAACTGTAGCCTTAGAAGATGTGGAAGCAGAAGTATATACTTCTAGATATTTCTTAATCTATGACTATTAGTGACATGGTGTTTTATATGTAGAGGTTGTGATTATGACATTGTGTATAGTGACTATGACATGGTGTTTTATATGTAGAGGTTGTGACTATGAAATTTAGGGGATACTACGTTTTTTTGAGTGGCTATACTGGCGATTAGAACAAGAACATTGGTTTGAACTCAAGACCGATAGGTGTTATGGGTGAAATATAGGAGTTGTGTACTGTGATGTTGTGTTATATGTAGGAGTCATGACTGTGACCTAATGTGTTATATATAGGGGTCGTGACCGTGACCTAATGTGTTATATATAGGGTATGTGACCGTGACCTTATGTATCATATATAGGGGTCATGACCGTGACCTTATGTGTTAAATATAGGGGATGTGACCATGACCTTATGTGTTATATATAGGGGTCGTGACCATGACCTTATGTATTATATATAGGGGATGTGATCTTATATGTTATATATAGGGGCGAGACTTTGATCTTATGTGTTATATATAGGAGCCGAGACTGTGACCTTATGCGTTTTATATATAGGGGTTGTGACCTTGACCTTATGTGTTATATATAGGGGATGTGACCATGACCTTATGTGTTATATATAGGGGATGTGACCATGACCTTATGTATTATATATACTGGTCGAGACTCTGACCTTATGTTTTATATATAGGGGTCGTGACTTTGACCTTATGTGTTATATATAGGGGTCAATACTTTGACCTTATGTGTTATATATAGGGGTCATGTACTGGTTCACCTGACACGTCACACATGTTTATGTACACAACTACAGAGAATGGCACCAGACCAATTCCTCCTGCCTGTTTCTCTGCAATATCATTTTGAAGGTCGGCCAGGCACTCTGTCACACTGAAATGGCCTTTAGCTGCTGGACAGTACACTCCAACTGTGATCAAACAAACATCAAGATTTACAAAAATATAGAACTGTAGTTGAAACTAAAAATGAAAATACAGACCAGTTTGAATAATATCTTCAGTTAGTTGTCAATGTTCTAACAAGAGTACCGCGGGGGGGAACGATATACGCTCGTCGAATGCCATATAGTGTTATATACTTTCTTACATTGAAATAAGATCTGCATCATTCAAAGAGTGGTTAGCTGACATGCTATAAAAATGTAGGAGAAAATCTCCGGATAAAAAAATCAAATACTGAAATGAACAAAGGGCAATAACTTTTGCAAAAATCGTTGAATCAAAATTCTTTTCAAGGAAACACAACAACATTTCATGATTATTTAGCCTACTAAGTTTCAAAGAAATCTGTCAAAAAATGTAGTAGGAGATCTCCGGACAAAAAAATCAAATATTGAAATGAACAAAGGGCAATAACTTTTGCAAAAATTGTCGAATCAAAATTCTTTTCAAGAAAACAGAACAACATATCATGTTTATTTAGCCTACTAAGTCTCAAAGAGATCCGTTGAAAAATGTAGGAGGAGATTGCCGGACAAAAATCAAATACTGAAATAAACAAAGGGCAATAACTTTTGCAAAAATTGTTGAATAAATATTCTTTTACTGGAGACACAACTTCATATCATGATTATAATGTATACCAAGTTTCAAATAGATCCGTCGAAAAATGTAGGAGGAGATTGCCAGACAAAAATCAAATACTGAAATAAACAAAGGGAAATACCTTTTGCAAAAATTGTTGAATAAATATTCTTTTACAGGAGACACAACTTCATATCATGATTATAATGTATACCAAGTTTCAAATAGATCCGTCGAAAAATGAAGGAGGAGATTGCCAGACAAACAAAAGTTTACGCCGGACAGACAGACGGACAACGCCATACCATAATAGTCCCGTCAAATTTGACAGGCGTATAAAAAGCATACTGTGTAGAGTTTGATATAGAGCATATAATTCTATGTTTTATTAGACTTTTCCTTACAATGTGTATTTGATCTACAATACAGCTGAGATGTTGTGGGGACAGCTTACTCTGGTGTGAAGAAGGTTGTTGTGACTATGATGTATGTTAAACATACCTTTCTGGTCCTGTGTTGAGAGTCTGCTCTGGGACAGATTGGTACATTCTGAAAGTGGTCGCAGCCATGGAATGTCTGTAGTTAGCTCCCACTTAGATCCATTCTCATTTTCCCCTGAAAAATAAGCAGGAGTCACAAAATATGAAAAGGAAAGTATAGGATGGAAGGCGTTGCTTACAAGCAATTATTTTTGTACAACAGTCCAAGGAGTACTTGTAAAGATGGAAGGTGGGGAATTACACCCCATGATTTCTGAGATACTTATCAATGTAGAAGGGAAAGTTACCAGCCATGGTGTATATGTTGCGGTCCCAGGGATACTTGGATGACGTCACACCATCCCACTGTCTAAAGTTGTATGACTGCAGTAACTCTCTGAAATACACGACCAGTTACAAATTTACACAAAGATTACATAAAGTTTGAAAAATCAAAATAACATCAGAAAGGACATACCCACAACCAATATGAGCAGTTTTGTTATACATCTATATCTATATTAACAATAAAAATACTTTGAAAGATTCTGCAGGGGATTATTTCACCAAAACTTAAATTGAAATTAGCACTGTATACATTAATAGATGCGAGCTAGCTGTTACAGAGATTAAACTATACCTGCAATAATAGTAGATGCAAGTGACATCAATTACTCTTTTCAACCAACCACACATTAGCAAAATTGACAAAAGTGAGACCAATAAAATATTTAGTAAGAATTTAAGCTATTAGAAATTATGGGGACCATTTTCAATACACCAATGTGGAATTTCAACATGTCTGCTATGTATCATTCCATTCAGGTATAAACAGAATTGGTCAATTAGAACGAAATAATACTGAGGAATGTTTCCAATAAGAAGAGGCCATGGTGCCCATCTTAGACACTAAAGAATGAAACTTGGCAATTGCAGTTTTAATGGAGTATCATTATATAATCAGTGTTTTAGACTAAAATCTACAGTCAGACATGTCTCTGTCTATCAGAAACAATGGCAACAATCTAGAATTCTGAAGTGAGTATTGATATGGAAACATGAGCATTATCCAGCTTGCAGGAGTAGATAATAGTACAGGTAATAATGTATGACTTAAAACAAAAAATTCATATACCTGTTTTGCATTTGGGGGTCTTAAAGGAACAACGCATGACCCCTCAAACTTTTTTGTTTGGGGTACAGGAGACATGCCTTACCTGTTGAAGGAGAGGTTATACGTACAGGTTTATGCCAATGAAGAGGTGAGGCCAGGTAGCTACTCTAGTTCTGTTGTACATAGAGTCCTGTGGTGAGGGATTGTAGTCATAAACTACACACAGTCCATAGTCCACCTCATGTCCCCCAAACAATCGCTCCTCCAGGCTAGCTCTGTCAAACTGAAGTTCATTGAACGTATAACTCAGACAGCAAGCAATTCACTCAGTGACATATAGGGCAATAGCAACATACATTGTAATCATATTTGTCTCTTCACTTTTATGTTTGCTATATATGTACTACTTTTTCCTTATGACGAACCTAACATGTGGCCTCCTGTAGAATCAGTGGTTACTCCCATAACTTCTGCTATGGGGACATTGTAGAGACTAATTAATAATGATAAACATAATTTGAGGTTCTTATATACCGCTTCTAGCCAAGCAAATAGGCCGTTTCAAAGAGAGTTCACAAATTATTATCCGTGGTTATTGGGCCTTTGCAACCAGCCAATATCTTTCTCAACTCTCTGGGGAGCATACAGCCGGAGCTGCCATTTTGGCGCTAACAGCTAGCATTCAACAAATTTAGCACTGCCCAACCACGTACTCATTTAGAGCTGAGTAGACTGAAACAAGCGGAGTAAAGTATCTTGTTCAAAGATAAAACACAGTGACGTGACGTGAATCCAACCCGCAACCCTTTGGTCATGAGCCTGGCATCCTACCACTAGACTACTGTGCCTCCAAACCTATCATCCATGTATTGTGCAGAGAAATATATCAAACCAAGCCTCACAATTGATGTTTGTCTAGAACGAGGCCTTATCAAGTTCTGTACACTCAAAAATCTTATTCCCAAGAGTTGAATTGTGTAAGTCTACATTACATATGGGTAATAGGTTCTTTAGTCTGAACGCCAAACGCTATAATCTTGATGTTACACAAGATTTCTATTGAAGAAGCAATTTGATCATGAAAATAGCAAAAGCCAAATGATTTATTTTGGTAAAATAATTTAACAGGATTACAGATTTGCTTACCTCATGTAGGGGGCGGAGGTAAACTACACGGTTTTTAACAGCAGCAAGAGAAGCTATTTGTTCCAGCAAAAATTCTTCGTCAAGTTTTCTACATTGGGCAAAGGACATCTTCTGAAGTTTTGGGGCCGATTGTGTTTTCACCTTCTTCAATACTCGACAGGCACAACCTGTGTAAATAAATGATATAAGGAAAATTTTACACTGACAGATCACCCCAGACCACCAAAACAAAGGTGAATTCCACACTGACAAACCAACATAGGTCACCAACAAAAGTAAAGATGACAGGCACAAACCAACATAGATCACCTTAACCACTTTCCGATCACTAGTCAAACCACCCATATCTAATTCTGATCTGAGTTATTGTGCTCTCTCTCCTATTTTACTATGGTGTAATACATTGACGCTATGTGATAAATAGAACCCTTCCCTCCTGCCAGTTTGGGGTGGGGTCTGTCGAGCTGGGTACTTTGTGTGAGAGCCGGTGCATTATTTAATACATGTTGTTTTTATCTGAAGGGCATACTCAGCGGACTCCGCATTGAACTGACATCAGAGTGGGGTTCTGTATAGCAATCTGTATGTACCATTTTTATGTTTTAACTTTTTAACTTCTGTGAATTGATTAATTTCGCTTTCACATTGTATATTTAATTATTGTGATTTGTATTTTACTGTCGATCAATGTGTGACACTTAAATATACTATTATTTATTTATCTAACTGTAAAGGTAGAGTTCACACTGACAAGCAGCCAGAAAATAAATATTTCTCCCACAACCACAATAGGTTACCTCACTCCCGGCTTATTAGATAGACATGCTAGGAGTTGGTAAACATTTTTTTGTTGTAACACTGTAGACGTTAATTCATTGATCAATCTTTGATATATGATTTCACTTAACAATGCTTTGAGCTGTCATTATCATTTTTGACATCAGGATTCATGGCAATAATAGTGACCCAATCAGAAACAGAAATAATGCATTTCCAGGGAAACATTTAAACCTTGTGTCTCCACACAATATGAAAATTAATTGTTACTAGAGTTAGATAAACATGATAACCACCTATAACTTGTTGGGGAACCTCTGTATCACCTTGAAATATATGTATAAAGGAATATTTATTTTCTGACAAACCGCCTCAAAGTTGGCATATCACCCCAACCAAGGTAAATGTATGTCATTATTTTGCTTTGTGTTATTGTGCTGTTTCACTGAAAAACTGTGGGGGCCACGGTGGCCAAGTGGTTAAGGCGTCTGACATTCTGCTACCACTAGCCCTCAACCACCGGGTCGGGGGTTAGAGACCTACGTGGGGCAGTCGCCAGGTACTAGCCATAAGTCAGTGGGGTTTTTTCGGGAAATCCGGCTTTCCTTCACCACCAAAACCTGGCACGTCCTTAAATGGCCATAGCTGTTGATAGGACGTAAAACACAAACAAACCAAACCAAACCAAACTGAAACACTGCGGTTGACATCACTATTACACAAGTAATATAATGATTGCAGAAACGATTTCTTTCTCTTAACTACCCAATTTCATTAAATATATATAGTTTCTATATTCAGTACAGTGAAGCTTCAACAGATGAATAGGAGTAGCTACTACAATAAACCTACCAGTGACACGGCTAAGTTTGGGACAGTCCGTGAGGACAAAGAGAAGCTACTACAATAAACCTACCAGTAACACGGCTAAGTTTGGGACAGTCCGTGAGGACAAGGAGAAGCTACTACAATAAACCTACCAGTGACACGGCTTAGTTTGGGACAGTCCGTGAGGACAGAGGTAGTTATTACAATAAACCTACCAGTGACGCGGCTAAATTTGGGACAGTCCATGAGGACAAGGAGTAGCTACTACAATAAACCTACCAGTGACGCGGCTAAGTTTGGGACAGTCCGTGAGGACAAGGAGTAGCTACTACAATAAACCTACCAGTGACACGGCTTAGTTTGGGACAGTCCGTGAGGACAAGGTCTGTGATTCCAACCATGTTTAGTGACAGACACGTCAGACTCCTCGATTTTATTTCCAGTATCTGAAACAAACATGTAATCTAGTCTCAGCTTATCAAATGTCAGTGTTTTGATTAATGGAAAGGATTTAATTCTAAGATGTGTACCTGCATTGATTGGTGATTTTGTACATGTACAACAACGAAGTTTACATATATATACACACGTCGCTTCTTGTTAGCATATATTTCACTGGTCATTTGTCTCATAAAGGTGACAGAGTACATAGCATACTAGTCATTAAAATATCATATATAAACACTGAACTGGTTGTGCTACATGGACCTTTCTACAATCGAAAGCACAGGTCTTTAAAACATATAAAAAGATATAAATTTCCATTATATGAAAAAACACCTAACATCTTATACTAATTATTATTCATATTGTATTACCTGTATGTGGTTCTTTTCTACCAGGTTGGCACCTACCTGTGAAATCACCTTACCTGTATATGGTTGTATTCTACCTGTCACTATGACTGGTGACTGGTCAACCACCCACTTACCTGAATGTGGTCATCTTCAATCACAGGGTCACTGGTACTGGTCGCCTGGTCAATCATCCTCTTACCATCGATATGACTGCCCACCTGAGCCCCAGAGTTGCTGATGGTGGATACTCCAACTGAATGAGAGAGAAAACAAGTATTGTAACAATGGCAACCCTACAAACAGTTTTGTACACAGAAGTCATGTTTACAGATAAACATGTGTTCTCATTAATTTTAAGGGAAATATAACCATATGAAGGGTATCAAGTGTTGAGGGCATCAAAGATGTTCTGAACTTTCCAGAAGTAACACCAATGATTGAAAGTTTACACCACTGATAGTAATTGTCCACTCTTATTGAAAGTGTACACCCCTGATAGTAATTGTCTACCCTTATTGAAAGTGCAAACCCGCGATAGTAATTGTGTACCCTTATTGAAAGTGTACACCACTGACAGTAATTGTTTACCCTTATTGAAAGTGTACACCACTGACAGTAATTGTTTACCCTTATTGAAAGTGTCCACCCCTGATAGTAATTGTCTACGCTTATTGAAAGTGTACATCCCTGATAGTACTTGCCTACCCTTATTGAAAGTGCAAACCCCTGATAGTAATTTTCTACCCTTATTGACAGTGTACATCCCTGATAGTAATTGTCTCCCCTTATTGAAAGTGTACACCCCTGACAGTAATTGTCTACGCTTATTGAAAGTGTACATTCCTGATAGTACTTGCCTACCCTTATTGAAAGTGCAAACCCCTGATAGTAATCGTCTACCCTTATTGAAAGAGTACATCCCTGATAGTAATCGTCTATCCTTATTGAAAGTGCAAACCCCTGATAGTAATTGTATACCCTTATTGAAAGCGTACATCCCTGATAGTAATCGTCTATCCTTATTGAAAGTGCAAACCCCTGATGGTAATTGTCTACCCTTATTGAAAGCGTACACCCCTGATAGTACTTGCCTACCCTGATTGAAAGTGCAAACCCGCGATAGTAATTGTCTTCCCTTATTGAAAGTGTACATCCCTGATAGTAATTGTCTCCCCTTATTGAAAGTGTACTCCCCTGATAGTAATTGTCTACCCGTATTGAAAGTGTACACCCCTGATAGTGATTTTCTACCCTTATTGAAAGTGTACACCGCTGACAGTAATTGTTTACCCTTATTGAAAGTGTCCACCCCTGATAGTAATTGTCTACCCGTATTGAAAGTGTACACCCCCGGTAGTAGTTGTCTACCCTTATTTAAAGTGTACACCCCTGATAGTATTTGTCTACCCGTATTGAAAGAGTACACCCCTGGTAGTAGTTGTCTACCCTTATTTAAAGTGTACACCCCTGATAGTATTTGTCTACCCGTATTGAAAGTGTACATCCCTGATAGTCATCGTCTACCCTTATTGAAAGTGCAAACCCGCGATAGTAATTGTCTTCCCTTATTGAAAGTGTACACCCCTGATAGTAATTGTCTATGCTTATTGAAAGCGTACATCCCTGATAGTAATCGTCTATCCTTATTGAAAGTGCAAACCCCTGATAGTAATCGTCTACCCTTATTGAAAGTGTACCACACCCCTGATAGTAATTGTCTATGCTTATTGAAAGCGTACATCCCTGATAGTAATCGTCTATCCTTATTGAAAGTGCAAACCCCTGATAGTAATTTTCTACCCTTATTGAAAGTGTACATCACTGATAGTACTTGCCTACCCTTATTGAAAGTGCAAACCCTCGATAGTAATTGTCTACCCTTATTGGAAGTGCAAACCCCTGATAGTAATTTTCTACCCTTATTGAAAGTGTACATCACTGATAGTACTTGCCTACCCTTATTGAAAGTGCAACCCCGCGATAGTAATTGTCTACCCTTATTGGAAGTGCAAACCCCTGATAGTAATTTTCTACCCTTATTGACAGTGTACATCCCTGATAGTAATTGTCTCCCCTTATTGAAAGTGTACACCCCTGAGAGTAATTGTCTACCCTTATTGAAAGGGTACACCCCTGATAGTAATTGTCCACTCTTATCGAAAGTGTACACCCCTGATAGTATTTGTCTACCCGTATTCAAAGTGTACACCCCTGGTAGTAATTGTCTACCCTTATTGAACGTGTACATCCCTGATAGTAATCGTCTATCCTTATTGAAAGTGCAAACCCCTGATAGTAATCGTCTACCCTTATTGAAAGAGTACATCCCTGATAGTAATCGTCTATCCTTATTGAAAGTGCAAACCCCTGATAGTAATTTTCTACCCTTATTGACAGTGTACATCCCTGATAGTAATTGTCTTCCCTTATTGAAAGTGTACACCCCTGATAGTAATTGTCTACGCTTATTGAAAGTGTACATCCCTGATAGTACTTGCCTACCCTTATTGAAAGTGCAAACCCGCGATAGTAATTGTCTACCCTTATTGAAAGTGTACACCCCTGACAGTAATTGTCTACCCTTATTGAAAGTGTACATCCCTGATAGTAAATGTCTACCCTTATTGAAAGTGTACATCCCTGATAGTAGTTGTCTACCCTTATTGAAAGTGTACATCCCTGATAGTAATTGTCTACCCTTATTGAAAGTTTACACCCCTGACAGTAATTGTCTACCCTTATTGAAAGTGTACATCCCTGATAGTAATTGCCTACCCTTATTGAAAGTGCACACCACTGATAGTACTTATCTACCGTTATTCAAAGTATACATCCCTGATAGAACTTTAACATCCAAAATTGATATTGTACACCCGTGGTTGAAATTTTACACCACTGACTGAAAGTGTACACCCCCGACTGAAAGTGTACACCCTTGCTTCAGTGAAATATTGCATCTGATGTGTAATCGATAAACAGGCCTAGATAAAGATTATCACAAAAAATACAAAACAGCCATTCACACATTATAACAACGTTGGTACATGCAGTAATATTTGAGAACATGCCAGTGGGTGGACGTTAATACCCACATAGAGGCAATTTACTTGAGCTATGAGTAGTTGAACTTGTGACTGTCTATGATTTACTTAAGAACTCAGTAGGTGGGACTCCCTACAAAGAGATTATTCTCTAAAACTTACCAGAGTTATGAGTGGTTGGACCCCCCATGGAGAGGCAGCTGATGACCTGGTTTGAAGGGTCACTCTGTGAGGATGTAGCCAAAGTTTGGCATGCCTTGTCATTGTCCTTCCCCTTTTGTATAGAGTTGTCTACCTTGGTCACCGCTAACTTCGGATCTACCACAGTTGATGGGCCTGGATCATCAACAGTACACGACCAAAATGCACCAAAAGCACTGGGTGGTATAGCAGAACTGACCTGAGCATCTCTTATTCTCATGTTACCGTACATCTGACAGCAGGGAGACAGGAGAACCACCATACCAGAACAGGTATGTAGTATACCTCTTACAGGGCAGTCACATCTGATCATGTCCCGGTCTCTGGCCTGGTCTTGTACTGGACTCTTACATTTTATCATGTCCTGGTCTGGGGCCTGATCTTGTACAGGGCTCTTACATTTTATCATATCCCGATCTGGGGCCTGATCTTGTACAGGGCTCTTACATCTCATCATATCCCGGTCTAGGGCCTGATTTTGTACAGGGCTCTTACATCTCATCATATCCGTGTCAGGGGCCTGATCTTGTACTGGGATCTTACATTTCATAAGATCCTTGCCTGGGACCTTATTTTGTACTTGGCTCTCACACCTTATTTTATCCTGGTCTGGGACCTGACCCTGTGACTGATCACAATTTATTTTATCTGCTTCAGATTCTTCCAGTTTTGTTTGACCTGATTTTGTATTCCCTTCATCATTTCTAGCTTCATGTGATGTACTGATAACACTATCCCTGTCTGAAGTTGCTGTGGTCTTGCACTCGTCTGTACAGTCACTGTGCACCTTCATAGGGCATTGTTCACCATGGAGAGTCCCTGCCTTCAAGTGACCTTCTTCATTACTTTCTACCAGACCAACATTTTCATGATCTTCACCTTCAAATGAACATTTCCATACTGGAGTTTGTGTTCGTCCTACATTGGTTACTAGACTTTTATCCCGGTTGATCTCTTGTAAATCTCCTTCAGTGATCAAATGCAAAATTGATGGCAAGCCACAGTTGCGTAACACATCACTGAGAGTCTCACATGGCCCAGCAGGCTGGTCCGTCTGTAATATTGCGATGATCTTTTTACCACTAACAATAGACACGTCAATCTCCCCTGATCCCACGTACGTACTACGACCAGCCACAGTCACTACAATGTCACGCCCCAGCTGCCTCGTCCCTGTGGCTTTAGGCCTGCGCATCGTCATCCCCAACATAATGACAACATTAGACACTATACCTGCCATCTGTCCCTGCGTGGGGTCGATAGTTATCTCCCCTGACAGGGATCGTACAGATACTTCCCCCGACAGCGTTATATTGTTCTCTTGTATGACTTTCTCTGCTCTGTTGACTTTTTCACTTGTGACTTTGTAACCTCTGGGCTCTTCCCTTCTAACGATAAGAACCGTCTCCTCTTCATCTTCATCAGAATACTCCTCCTCTTCCTCCTCCTCCTCCTCTACATCATCAAATTTCTCCTCCCTCGTGTCACTTAGTTTTGCTATAGAAATTTCAAGTTTACTTTCATTTTCACACTTTATTAAATGTTTCAGACTGGAACTTGCATTGTCACCATCAGTAGTTACCTGTTTGCTTTCTTTTGAGTCTGGAATTAAAATACCATTTGTGGTCATTTTGATGGGATTTGTTTCTATGCCACGATCTTCATTACTGGTGCTGTTCCTCACAAGGTCAGTCTCATTTTGCACTTGACCTTCATTGTTAGACTGACATTGCCCTTGACCCTTATTATTCATTAGATTGTGTCCTTGACCCTGATGATTTGACCGATATTGGTCTTGACCCTTACCCTGAATGTCCAGCTGATTGTTTTCACTCTCACTTTCTATAAAACTGTGTTGGCGACCTTCAGACTGACAGTAACTTTGACTATCACATTTGGTACAAGTAGGTGCTTGTGATGTATTACAAGTTTGACCATGGGTGTAGCCTTTACTGTCCAGCGGATGTGGTCTTTGACATATGTCACACATTTTACTGTCCGAGTCTTCCCTATGGTTATTAACCTCCACTGAACAAACCGCTGTGTTTGTGGGTTGCCTAGCACTATCCAGGCCTTGTCTCTCTGGAAAAGTCCCCAGTGAACCCATGCCCTGGTGTCCTTTGTCTTCACAGTTAAGGTTGGCAGAACCATCGGCCTCAGGAAATCTACTGTGTTCGGTCACCAAACCCCCTGAAGTATCCATCTTTTCTACACCCTCTAAAACATCCGAGTGTTTTGGCTCTCCAAGAGTATATACTGAAAGACTGTTTTCTTCCTGAGCTTTAGAATTAACATTTCCCAACCCTGAATGACCCCTCTGAAAGTCCTTTTGTTCACCCGCCATAGCTTTACATCTTTCTACTAGTGTATCTGAATCTTGTCTATTAGAATCACAATGTGCAGTGTCATCAGTAACCTTTCCTAATTTGCTGTCTTTTCTATTTATACTTGAGTCCTGCCCATCTGAACTCTTGTCGTCATCTGACCATGTGTCCTCATATGCTATATCCTCGCCGTGCAGTAGGAATGTGTCTTCCTCATCACCCTCCTCCATCCTGTCCTCTAACTCTATCACATGTTCTGCTTTCATTCTACTCACAGCCTCATTCATTTTGCTTTCAGTGTAAGAGACACTTTCCCCTGTAGGCAGCATTTTCTCAGATTCTCCTGAAACACTACACAGTTTTTGTTCTTGCGGAGATGTTCCTGTTTCGTTAGGAATGAATATTTGATCGTGTGATATTCCACTTGAGCTATTTTCTGACCTCCGATTGGATGATGGATGGGATATTAGACTAGATGATACAGAAAATGGTGTCCTTGTCTCACTGGTGATCTTACTCCCAATCAACAGCAGCTGTTGCGAAGAAGATGGTTGCTGATGTGGCGCCATTTCCGTAACATCAATATCTGTTTTAGATTGGATAGGTAACACTATGCCCAGCACAGATGTACTTGTCTCTGTTGGTTCTGTGGAATTAAGTTTTACAGATCCAATCCCTTCTGTATTGTTTGTCTGATGTTCACACATACAACCTTCTGGCTTGCTTGGTGTCTGATCATGATCAATGCATGATACTTCTGAACCTATTATTTCACTAGTTTCTACGGAATCTGTTCTCTTATTGGTCAAGATATTATCTTCCGCTGTTTGATTGGCTGGTTTGGTCACATGTTCCACAGATGATGTGTTAACACCTTCCCGATTGGCTGGTACGTGTTCTGTAGCTCCTTGTTCATCTAATATATCACCTAACCCCTGATGAACCAGTTCATTATTGTTATTGTCATTTTCGTTTTCTGAATCGTCTCCAATATCAGAGATGTTGGGGCCTTGGTGACTTCCCACGAGGGCAGAGGACATCCCAAGACCAGTGCCAGCACTCAGTCCAACCCTTAAAAAAACAAAAACACACTTCAGCCTCAGTCCAAGTATTAAACAGATCAAAACAGAAACTTAAGTCTTAAACAATGTCAGAGAGACATCAGATTTTGTAACTTTTCATTACTTGTATTGATATTTTCATTTAACTGTTGTTTTAATAATTCAAACATTTCATGATGCCATGTCTACCTATCTATGTAAGACTTGTCCACACTGTTGGAATTACTTCTTTGCCCCATATCTATGTAAGACTATATAGCTGTCATATTTGATGTAATTAAACATATCTTTTTTCTCAAATAATTCAGACAAAACAAGATTTTAATAATTAGTTAATGATTGTTGATGAATTATAGTAGAGTCTACCTGGAACAGCCCTTGGGAGGTTCACGGAACATGTGTTCCAGATGCAGCAGCTCGAGGTTAGGAAGTTTGTCAATGAATAGACAGAAATCAGCCAGTCGTATTGCGTGACATCGCCGTAGATACAATTCCCTCAACTGTATCCATGTTTGTGTACCTGTAACATGACACACAGTAGAGGTGAATATTCTAACCCATCCTATCATCTACTTTCTACAAAATTCTAACCCATCCCATCATCTACTTCCTACAAAATCCTAACCAATCTTTTTATCTACTTTCTACAAATTCCTAACCCATCCTATCATCTACTGTGTATAAATTCCTAACCCATCCCATCATCTACTCTCTGCAAAATCCTAACCCATCCTCTCATCTACTTCCTACAAAATCCTAACCCATCCTATCATCTACTGTGTACAAATTCCTAACCCATCCCATCATCTACTCTCTGCAAAATCCTAACCCATCCTCTCATCTACTTTCTACAAATTCCTAACCCATCCTATCATCTACTTTCTACAAATTCCTAACCCATCCCATCATCTACTTTCTACAAAATCCTAACCCATCCCGTCATCTACTTTCTACAAAATCCTTACCAATCTTTTTATCTACTTTCTACAAATCTACTTTCTACAAAATCCTAACCAATCCTATCATCTACTGTCTACAAATTCCTAACCAATCCTATAATCTACTTTCTACAAAATCCTAACCCATCCTATCATCTACTTCTACAAAATCCTAACCAATCCTATCATCTACTGTCTATAAAATCAGTCTTTTATTAAAACTTTATGAGGGTTTAGCTACCTCATTGCGACAGGCATTTCACAGGCCCTAACAACTCTTCAGTGTAGGTACAGGTCTCATAAACTATACTGAAAGACCTTTCTTTCTAATTTAAAAATATCTGATGGTATGATGGAACTGCATAACCTTAGGACTAGATAGATAAACTGACTCACCAGATATAAGCCAGGATGTAGGGTTGTTGATGTGTGGACAGTTGTAGATCTGTACATGTTTGAGTTCAGGGAAACACTGCCCAACAGATTTCATCCCGACATCTGTGACCATGGCAGGGTGTTCCACCACATCCGACAAGTGTTCTGCAATCAGGTCCTCATTTGTCCACTGCCCTTAAGTCCAATTTTAAGTTATCACATCTTCATATGAATTCCAGTCAAATTACATTTCTCTCAAAAGGTAATACTAATACTGTTGAAAATTAAATCTATCTACATGACTATCACTCAATTTGTCTTGTAGTGGCTAGGGATATCAACTAATAAATAAATAAATTTATTAATACTTTCATCTGGAATCAACTCAGAAATGACATATTTCAGCATTGAACTGCTTCAAGTTGGCATTCATAGGATATATGAATGGCAACTAGACAAAGGCAAATTCAATGAAGCGCGATAGCGCTTCATGTTGGATTTGCCTTTGTCCAGTTGGAATTCATTTTGTCTATTCATCTCATAGAAAATTCAATTACATTTACTATTATTCAGCATTTAGTTCAAATAATGAATGTATCGTGTATGCTTGCTCAATGAATAGAACAGCCATCACCCAGGGAGGGTCAGTGGTATCCAACATAACAATTATGACGTTACACTAATGATGACGTCAACAATCGGTCCATGGTATTCATAGCCTATATGAATGCCCACTGAATTTGGTAGGGTTATATAGTGGCAATGCCATACGATGGTAAATATTTACAAATAAACTATAGTTACCTGGCTCTGGAAAAGCATCAACAAAACCAAGATGTAAAGTTTGAAGGAATTTGAAAGAAACGTCTGCCAGACGTAGGGATATGAATAGGCTGTCCTTAGTCATTGAAGGCTGTAGGCTCAGTTCTTCTATACTGAAAACATAGATAAAAACTCACACTGTAGTAGCAAGTTTACTGTAGAATGCCAGTGTGTGTGAAATTCCAAACATAATATGTTGTTTTTGATAACACTGAAGGCTGACTTGCATCAAAATAAAAACAGCAGGTGAGAACTATCAATGAAACCAAAACATTAAACACATCAATGGTCCTAATGCCTAAATATATATCGTCTTTCCCAACACACTGGGAGAAAATTGACATCCCTCAGATGTACTTGTACTTTTTAGTTAAGACGATCACCGTCCTGTTTTAATGACACTGTGTATATATTCTTTAAGCTGTTATTATACACTTTGGTTACAACAGTGTCCTAACAAGTTTCAAGGAAATTACTCCATGTAACTGAACATTCGAGGAAATTACTCCATGTAACTTAACACTCGAGGAAATTACTCCATGTAACTTGACACTCAAGGAAATTACTCCATGTAACTGAACACTCGAGGAAATTACTCCATGTAACTGAGCACTCGAGGAAATTACTCCATGTAACTGAACACTCAAGAAATTACAGACATATATACATCACAATCACAGAGTGAGGGAGCAGTCGTGCTTAAAAGTATCTTAAAGTATGATCCTATTTTGTACTACCACATATGTGAGGGTTGTGTGTATATTGGAGGTTGTATAGGTGTCTGCTCGTTATTTGTCAATATATCCACCAGTTCATTTATAGTATCATAACACTTAAGTAATACCGCAGAGAAACCAGTCCATAATACTCTATACCCAAACCATAGCATACTCCCCTCTAGGCAGGTGGAATTGAGCAACAGGGGTTACTCAAAAACTTATAACCCATCCTTGCCAACTCTCCCTATTTTGGACGGAGACTCGCTCTCAATTTGGACCCTAAAAAAGAACATTTTCAACCGGTGAATTTTCTAAACTATTCCTGTTTTCTAAGACCTGATGATTTCATCTGAATGAACTGCTCAAAAGATGCCATTTAAAACTGTTATCTTTCCCTAGGGTGTCCATACACACATTTTATTCATGCTTTCAATTCTGCGCATGCGTAATCTCCCCCATGTAAATTTCAAAAAGTTTGCAAGTATGATATTAACTAACTCAGTCATCTGAGATTCGAACTTCCAGCCTTGTGGTCAATAGGTTGGTCCACAACTAACAGTGCTACATGTATGTGACGCCCATAACTAAGGAGTGTTCTTTCAGACCACTTCATCATTTGAATCAACAGTCTAGAGGATAGGTATTTATAATAATAATAATAATTTGAGGTTCTTATATACCGCTTTATCATAACCTAATTCATAGGTCGTCTCAAAGCAGTTCACAAATTATTATCTGTGGTTATAGGGCCTTTGCAACCAGCCAATATCTTTCTCAACTCCCTGGGGAGCATACAGCCGGAGCTGCAATTTTGGCGCTAACAGCTAGCATTCAACAACTCTAGCTCTGCTCAACCACATACTCATTTACAGCTGAGTAGACTGGAACCAGGGGAGTAAAGTATCTTGCTCAACACATTGCCGTGCCGTGACGTGAATTGAACCCGCAACCCTTCGGTCACGAGCCTAGCGTCCTACCACTAGACTACCGTGCCTCCATATTTATGTGACGGTTTCTTACTTTGGGGCTGCTGTGATAACCAAGTAACCAATATCCATCTCCAGAATGAATTTACAGGCCCCAAACTTGAGATGGTTGATCTTCTTGAAGCCTCCAATCCTCCAGCTATCCTCTACAACATGTTGAAGGAGTCCTCCTGTCAGGGAACACAAACATGGCTCAGAATAAATTATTGGTATTTTGTCATTGTTAAAGGTTTACCATAAGAGCAAATTATGTATACATCATGTAGCTGATTTTCATGATTTTCATTTCAGTACGTACAGAATTAAGCTACATACTTCAATTACTTGCCAACTTTTTTTAATTTCTATGGGGGAGATTCTGCATTCTCGAAATTAAAATATAAATAAAATGTGTGTATGTACCCCCTAGAGGCAAAATAACCCTTGAAATTACATATTTTGAGTTGTTATTTCAGATGAAATCAATAGATCTCAGAATATAGGAATAGGTTAGCAAATTCACTGGTTGAAAATACTAAATTTAAGGGTCCAAAATCGGGAGGCTCCCTCCTAAATAGGGAGAGTTGGCAAGTATGCTTCAAACAATTAAAGACAGAAATTGTACTTTTTCTTTTAATTAAAAACGACTATTTATAGTTTGAAGCCAATTTTTAAAAAAGGGGGAAAAAAAGAAAAAGTTTAATGCATAACATAATTCTAACAATCACTTGCATTACAAGTAAAATAATCACATAAGACAAACCTAAGATTGGCACTCGTATTAGTTCCAGCCTTTTTAGATTCTGTGATGTGGCAAGAGAGGTAATCAGCCGGACATACTTGAGTGGGTTGGAGTTGGCTGGTCCTCCACAGTGAGCCATGACAAATGTCTGTAGCTGAGGCGCAGCAAAGTCCATAAATGGATGGGGACCTGACAAGTTCACCCACCGCAACTGGAGATGTTTCAGGTACATAAGTGGAGGTAACTCTGGAATACTTACACCGATCAAGTGAAGAGATGTGATTCTTGGGTTCTCTGATAATATGAGTTTATTCGCATCATCAAATGGAAAATTTCCAATTCTATTCTTGAAGGTTCCTAAAATTTCTACCTCTGGTAGATAAGCCAAAACAGCTTCAAGAAGGAATATGTCTGAAATCTCAACTCCTTTGAGATTTGTGCATAAAGCAAGGGCTTCTGTGATTCCCGGAACACTCAGGGTATCCAACCCTCTAGTACGACGTTTGGCTATATATGGCACATGCAGTCCCTGAACATATTCTAAATCTCGACAACGACTCAACAGATTGCTCAGAGTTTTATCTGTTATTGTCTGGGACATCCAGCCAAAAAAATCCTTTTCTGTAAAATCAATCTTCTTCCTAACTCGCAAATGTAATGATACTGCTTCATGTAGCTGTTTAGATCTGTGGTCCATTTTCATCACATCCTTCAAGGGAAGATAATCTAAAACATGACATAAAATTTCCAGTGAGAGTGTTGACAGCCAGTCTTTATTATGCATCCTACCTCCAGTCTCCCTGTTTGCAGAAACAACCATTTCTGCAGGCCTAATGCTAGGCTTCAGTCTTTTCCTTTTATTCATTGTTGCACTTTTGAATGTTTCTCTCAGTTTGCTGCAAATGTAAAAATAAAAAAGGTTTTGAGTTTTCAATTAAAAATGTCTCATCATCATAGCAAATAAATAAAATATTCATTTAAAATTAAGTATATACATGTACCTCTATAGACACTCACAGAATGGGGTTATTCCTGTACAATTAACCCTTCCCCTACCTTTGTTTGTGAGAGTATAAAAAATACATTTTCATTTAAACTGTTGGATCAGTTATGTTTGTCAAAGTACAAACTCCTAAAAGCTTAAGCTCTTGTTTAAACATATTCGACACTAAATAAAGATTCTTGTATCTTGTATGTAAGACTAATAACATACAATGTATATTCACAGGAGATGGGAAGTTTAAATATCGGACTGGATATAAGTTGTTATAATTTTAACAATAGTTTAGGCATTATTGTATATGTAATTCATAAACAGGAGTGGGGAAATGCAATGATGAGACCATGATTCAATCAGTGACCTCTGAACTACAGATAAACGCTTTAATCGTCTGAGCTACACACTTTATTAACAATGATGTCTCAACGCTGCAGCTTCACCACACCATTCATTATTCCTTCAACAGAGATTTGACCCAAGAAGAAAAACAACAGTTTACAACAAATCTTTGGGTATATATTTCACTTTATTCCCAATTTCAGTAATAAAATTGCTACTGTACACATTATTACAGGTAACTGTTACCCAAATGCAGGATTATAACCCATGTGCGCCGTTGTGCCCAACCTGTTTTCGATAGGCCGAACCCCTGTCATGTATTTTTGAGACATCGCCTGTGACAGGCCAGTACCTTTGAATCACCCTTGAAAGGTGTTGAAGTATCGTGAAATAGTGTGAGTTTCTTTAATCTGCAGAATCGCATTGAATGCTGTAAGCTATAGACATCTTGAGATTCACCACTTACTGCTCCTCAGATCATAACAGGAAAAGCTTCATGGGCTACTAATATAATTTCCAAATGTTGGCCAAAATCCGGAATACAGTGAAAGGATATAACCAGAGGGAAACGTAGCATTTGCTAATCCGGTTGTTTTCACAATTTGATCACCGTTTTTGTACATTTTTACACTTCGAAGATTATGTCATTTTTTTCAAGCTTTTGCTTTTTTTCTCTTGAAAATTATAGAGCACTATAGTATTAAGGAGGTTTCAATCACGTTCAATTCTCGTTTTGATGTCGTGTAAGGTTTTTTTTGTAATATTTAACAATTTAGATCGATGATCAATTTTAATAGCAAAGACGCATATGAAACGAATGTGTCAAAATCTAGATAACTGTTGTCTGAAGGACTTTTTTCACAACAATTTAAAAAAATGACCAATTCAGTGGCCATTTTGAAAATGTGTAGGCCTATTTCATTGATCACTTAAATCGTCATTGTGTCGCCATTTTTAATTGTAGCTAGTTCATTTTTGCTGTGCAACTTTATAATGTTCAATACAATGAAAAAAATGCTAAAGTGGAAAATCATACATTTTTGGTATTTTGTTTTGTTTTTGTTTACATATTTACTGTAACTGAAGCACTTTTGATTTTTGACTCCGATATGGTGAAAAATAACAAAAATACTTATGCCGGGACAAAGAAGAAGCAAACGGACCCCAATTAAATCTGCAAAAAATGGTGAAAAATGAGTATTTGTCAATAAAAAATAAGGGGTATGGGTATCTTAAATTGCTTTTCTGAGTTAAAAGAATAAATTTAAGAAATTTTACTTCCATAACTTACTAGAGAAAATACTGTTTTTGTCAAGTCTGCAAACATTCATACATTTCTGATAACACACTTGGAAGATGTATGAATTTGCCCTGCAAGTGGTCAAAAAACAAAATTCACTTAAAATTACATATTATGTCAAATTGGTATCTTAAACCGAACATAGCACAAAAACGAGCACACAGACATAAATTTGTTTTGCCTTTACTGCTATGCCATTAACTCCCTTTACCAAAATGCATATAAGAAAAAAGTTGAATCATCAGGAGTGATTTTTTATACCAATTAAAAAATATGAATTTCAAAGACAATGAAGCACCCTCCTTAGCATCACTTTATCAGGAGAATATTAGTTAACAAATTTTAGCATAAGAGCCTGCCATGCATATGTTTTTCATTAGATGTTGCCCTTGTACATATTTATGCGTACAAAATCACAATAAAAATCAAACAGTTCAATCATAATTCATATCTATGACAAAATAAATCAATATGTTATTGCCAAAATGCTCGCCTAAACTACATGCACATGAAGGACATGACACAAACATCAACATTTTAACCAAAAACCTACATTTTTACCATTTTTTTACAGAATTTGTTAACACTCGCTCCGCTCGGCCATCATAAAATATAGATACTCTACGTTATAAAATATAACCTGGAATAATACCGCAAACTCAGAAAACTATTCTATGCCTCACTCGATCTGTTTGACAATGAAAATAATACCCGATAAATTCTTGCTTTCTACGCTTGGCAATGCTTGAAATAGTTTAGTATTACATCTTCAGAAAAAATAAATATCTCGCTCCGCTCGGTGGGGAAATCACAATTGTCACAATCTCAGAAATAATGAAGTTCTATATATTGTTTGGTGCCAGAAAGTAGAATACATGTACAACCGACATGACAATTCTAATGTATTAGTTCTAGATAAGTACAAAAAAATTGTCTTTTTCTGAGTTTAAAATTTTGGGCAACACCCAAAATTTATTCCTGGGTTAAGATTAAGATTTTGATGCAATATATTCGGGGCGAAAAAAACCGTACATAATCCTTTAACATTTCTGTTTATGAGTAGTCACAAATAGACACACGTCGTCAATTATAGAAATTCCTATAATTAGTGTCTGGTGAAAAGCTGATAGTTGGGTGAACCCTCTGTATATATCAGTATACGCTGTCAGGTCGAATATTACTTAGCCTAACATTCCGAATACCGTCAATAAAACAAGTCATCGATGAAAAAATGCTGATATCTTAATCTAAGGCGTATCCTTTCCCAATAATAGTAAATACTTGAGAGATGCTATGGTGTTGAGGACGACATCAGAGATCAACGCCTTAGCACCGCATGGATTATTACATAGACAGCATACTGAAAGGATAGGCCTAAGTTAAGATATATCATGCTCAGATTCATATTCTGTGCTCGAGCCCCAGGGCCCGTATTCATGAAACCGTTCTCATGGTAAAACTCAGATTCTGTGCTCGAGCCCAAGGGCCCGTATTCATTAAACCGTTCTAATGCTAAAACTCAGATTCTGTGCTCGAGCCCCAGGGCCCGTATTCATGAAATCGTTCTCATGGTAAAACTCAGATTCTGTGCTCGAGCCCAAGGGCCCGTATTCTCTACGTTATAAAATATAACCTGGAATAATACCGCACAATCACAATTGTCACAATCTTCATGAAATCGTTCTCATGGTAAAACTCAGATTCTGTGCTCGAGCCCAAGGGCCCGTATTCATGAAACCGTTCTCGTGCTCAAGTATGGATTTTGTGCTCAAACCTAATTTCTTGTTTTGCTTATAAGTTAATAAACAAATCTTATTTTGTCAATGATTTTAAAAAATATTAAGGAGACTTAAAGCCAAATACTGTTTTCAATGTTTACATTTGACGTTTTGATCGTTTGACATGATTGAAGTGTGTTAAAAGAAAGTTGGTTTGAGCACAGAATCCATCCTTGAGCATGAGAACGGCTTCATGAATACGAGCCCAGTTCTTTTTTCATGCATAAATATATAAAAAGATCACATTTTGTCCGTAATTTAAAGAAACTTCAAGCAGAAAGCTTTTCAGTATGTTTGAACTTGACATTTTTACCGTGCAACATGATTTTAGCAAGTTACAAACAATTTCGTTTGAGCGCGGAACCCACCAATGCTTAGTTTTTCCAAGACCTACTTGAGCTTAACATTACGCGTATCTTACCGCATCTCAGGTTACTGAGTTTGGTGTTCAGCTTTCAAGGGTTTCGGCTTCCAATTTTTGCAATGCTACCCAACATGTTATGGGACGGGTCGTGTAAATGTTTAATGTACTTTGTTTTTACCATTCCCAGCCGAATGTATATAACGTTGAATTCGCGACACATACGATAATAAAACACAGCTGTATCGCATTGTGTAGAATATGATATTTGTATCTTCAGAAGGGGTTAAATTATTCGGGTGTTGTTTTTTATGTAAAGTACATGTGTATATAAAGAGACCTTTTTAACGGTAAATGCCATCTTTACCCTAGTTTAGCCACAACTCAAGACGGCTATGCAATCTTGTAAAGACGTGTGCAGCTCCAAAACTTGTCACAATGTCAGCATCAAACTTGCGATTGAAGGACTAGAAGTAAATGTGGACCTTGAAGGATGACTGGAGCTGGCTAACAATGCAAAGATTCAAAATATTACGCGACTTTGGACCGCTTTGGTTTACAATTATTGAATTATCCGTCTATTGAAAAATCCTATTTTGACGAATTAAGGGTACTTTAAAACACAAGATCGAAGATTGGGACACAATAAAACGACTCCAGAGGATACTTAAAGGCTGCAATACACCATTCGTCACAAAAACTTTAAGTGAAATTTCCGAGACGATCAAACCGTTATTTTTCCTAATTTTACTTGCTTTAAACGTTGACTGTCTTCTGTAACGTTGTTACGGAAGCCTATACAGTTAGTTATATAACATATTTCGTAATATTTTTTCTTCTTGAAACGTAAATAGTTTCGTGTTTCTTCGACGTTCTGGCAACGTACACCTACCAAATATAATGTTAAACAATAGACTTCTCGGATTTTGAAATAATTGGAATCACTGTTCTTTGGTTTTAAATCTCTATTCAACTCATTTGGTATTTAACACTCTCTGCAATGAAATTTAGAAAATGTTAAACTGCAGGGAAACTTTTTGGTGTCATGTTTGTAAACAAAAAACCTGAGGCCTCTCCTACCGCTGCCCCGGCTGAGGGAATCAAATTTAGAAACGCTCTGATGTGCTCGGGGCATTTTTTGGGGGTATATTTTGCATATTTTTTTTGTACAATTTTAGGTAGTCACTGATATCTGCCTGCCCCCTTTTTTATACCAGTATCATCCCTCAATCCTTTCCAGTCACTGGTACATTTGTATTAGCTTTCCAAGCCCTTTCAATTCACTGTGTCAATACACACACCTTTAGAGTCACTAGTACCAATTTCAAGTCATATCAACCTTCTCCAGTCAAGCCATTTTTATCAGCCTTCTCCTCCATTCTACAAATTCAATTTACTGGTGTCAGTCTTCATCCCCTTTCATTTCGGTGGTGTCAACCATTTTCCCCGTTGTTAAATTATTGGTATCAACTTCCTCCCTTTCAATTCACTGGTAGAAGCGTCCTTCCACTTATAATTTACTGGCATCTCAGCGACTGGTGTCTGTCTGCCTTCTCCTTTTCTATAAATTATATCAGCCTTTTACCCCTTTCAAATAACTTGTATCAGTTTTCCCCCTTTCATATCACTTGTGTCGAAATCTGCATTTCGAGTCACTACAGTGTCTTCTCCCGTCACAAGCCAACGGTATTCCTTCTCTGGAATATGTCATCCTATTAGATTTATATAAGTTTCCATGATCTGATATGAATCGCCAAGTCCTCACACCTAGAATACAGCCATTATGAAATCTAGGGAAGTTACTGTCCAAAATGTAATGACAGCTGACTTATCAACGTTTCTTGGTAGTTGGCAAGAAAACGTTGCACCACACTTCAAATCAAACATTTACTTAAGATACAATGAACATCACAAATATTTACGTTTTTATTGACGGATGTTCCCATATTCACAAAGTGATAACATTTTAAGAAATGTGCCGCTGATTGTTTGCAGCACAACTCAATCCTTACTCAACAACAATCACAAGTAACATGTGATGGAAGATGAAATAAACACCATGAACATGGAACAGATACCTTTATCTTCATTAGATCAATCCCTCCACACAGGTGTGTATTATTAAATTGAATATTAATACATTGTACTAGATGTTTTCACAACAGGTTAACATTAAGAACATAAAATATGTACTAAATCTTGCTGGACTGATTCAGATATTCACATACTAGTACCACTGGTATAACAGGCATGTTTACTTTGAGATGTACTTACTGGAATGGACATAAACAAGCTATGGTGATTCGAGACCAATGTTTACTTAAAATTGGTACTAAGAGATATAATGGTGGAGGTATGGTGTTTCAGAAGTTAGGTATAGGAGACGTTGACATTAGGAGACGTTGACATTCAATTTCCGATTTCGAAATCTATCTAAATTTAATCATGATTTGTCATATCACAAGTCAAAAATAATTTTCTCCTGTCCAGATGAATACTATTGTTTATCAATAAAATGTCATCTTTAACAGTAAACCATTTCTCCTGTCCGGATGAATACCATTGTTTCTCAATAAAATGTCATCTATAACAGTAAACCATTTCTGCTTTCACACTAATTCAAATCAACCATCTTCATCTGATATTTCTACCACATCACTATCCTCTTCTACCTCAGCACTATCCTCCTTAACCTCCGCACCATTATCTGTGTTCTGTTGAATTTCATCTCCACTGTCATCATCATCATCATCATCTTCATCATCATCATCGTCATCATCCCCATCATCTTCCCCATCCCCATTTTCCTCTTCATCTTCCACCACAGGCACCTCTATCTGCGACTTCTTTTTTCTTTCTGTTGCTGCTTCCTTCTTATTTTTCTGTCCTAATCTGTAAGCTGTACAACAATAAAATAAATTTACCAAAACATATATATTCCGTTTAAATGTTGTAATATGGAAATGTTCATCTTTCTGTTTCGAAAAAGGGGCGGATCATCCTGAAAATTTCACAAGTGTCTTTGTCTGCACTATTGTTACTACTTCTTTTCCCATAAATCTATCTAAGTGATACACATCCAACCAACATTTGTTTGTTCAGTTCCAGGTGCCATACTGAATCATACTGATGTTATGACTTATCAGACTTATTCCATATTATACAATGTATATTTTAGGAACTGAGATAATATTATATCTGAATTGAAATGCAATATTTAACAGAGACAGGTTTAAAATTCAACAGATCTGCATTTTTCTAGAACTTTTCATGTGTAATTAAAAAAAAAATCTTGAAATTTTTATCTTTCTGACCAGATGCATTTTTTTTTTCTGAGGTCAGATGCGTATGCTAAATCTGCCANGGGAGGGGGGCATTGCCCTCTTAAACACCCAATGCAATATTTTACACTTATATTAATAACTTAACAGACTTTCATTTCACATGGTCTACAATTTGCTATGAAACCTTCTGGATGTAATAAAAAGACCAGAATACATGTACTGTACATGTAGTTACTGTACTTGGAAATTGGAATCACAAAGCAATCAGGAATTGAAGACTTCAGTTACATACAAGTTACAACAAACAACCTCTTCACCTTTGACTCCATGTATATATACATTATATTATAACAAGAGCGATATTTAACAGACTTGCTTTAAATTTGATTTCAAATTCCTTTGCAAAATAAGTCAAACACATTTCCAAATTTATGTGCTTTCAAGAGGACAGTATTTTTTCAATTTGAAATTCAAGTTGTTCTCATGCACTTGCTTCACATTCATGCAGATTTTTTCCTGTGTGAACCTTGTAATTTGCACTGGTGGGGGGGGGGGGGGGGGGGGGCTGCTTACTGCACCATATTAAAAGACTAAATTTGAAAAGTTTGATACATCTAGGACATTCACTTACACTCCAAGCATTGCTGCAGAGGATCTACAAAGTGTTCAAACTCCATGTCGTCCATGGCAGACATAACATCCTGGGCAGTGATGGTTTTCCTCTTCCCCTTCAGGGCAAAGTTGTTGGAACATGAGGTAGCATACAGCACAAACACGCTGGCAGCTTTAGAGATGGCCAATCTAGCTTCCTTGGATACATTCACACCATCTGGGATCTAAAATTCAGGATTCATTTAATAAAACATCCATTCAGATTTGTTATATCTTCAGAATAAGTTTCCTTATGATCAGTAGAATTTCAGAGTGAATAACTTCATATTTTTACTTTGAATATTAATTTTGTTACCATGGAACCTGTACATGACAAGATAACCCTATAAAGTGGTGAAATAATGACTTGTAGGGTCTGTCATCACAATAATACAAACATATATAGCAGCTATAGCTATTCAATTTACCAACTCATCCGACAATAATATTTGACAAGAATTACAAACTTTACATAAACGAATCTTCTACAAATGGAATATAAATAAGTAATTAGACATTAGATTTGACATGTTTTTATATAACCTTGATCTACATCGGACATCAACTGAATTCTGTGACCATCCAAAAATCTAAACTTATATTATCTCCTCAGAATGAAAACATTCAGATAATAAACCACAACAGAATTGTGTATTAGCAGTGTAATGATGCCACATTTTACTACAGATGATAAGTAGTACAGTGTATAATATTTTTTATTGAAAGTAACATGGAATTACATCCAGTTAGTAATTCAGTATTGTTTCATAAATATTATTTAAAAGTACTGTAGACAAAATCCAGTGATGACACAACTTACAGCATCTTTTATAATTCTGGTGACTACAGCATTAGGAAGGTTCAAATCCTCAGGTCTTTCAGCCATGTTTTTGTTTCTAAAAAAGATATCATATAAATTGTACGTTACACATTGACTATATAAAACAAGGTTAAGGTAAATATAACTAGTAGTGTGGGTGTAAGTTGATTAATTACATAGTCACATTAATTTCACTTGTATATAACCATATTATCGTTATACAGCTCACGTTCATATCATTCACCAATATACATACAGCTTCAGAAATTAAAGGTCGCATGAACAGTGTACAGTTCATGTTTTATTCACCAAATATCAAATTGGTCTATATTTTGATTCAATTGGATTATTTTCTCCTTTTTTTTTGAGAAATCACCATGATGATTCGTGCTCAATAAAAATAAATCGATTTTTGTGCACAATGTAACTCATTTTATTATTTATTGGATGTGGGGAAAATGGATGGCCTTTTCGGTCTTAATGTTTAAAAAAAAGTGTATGTGTTTCCCATTTCATTAACATATCTGTTATAGTAAACTATCACTGCTACCGAAATGCTGGATTATATTATTACCCATACGCATGGTTGCATGTGTACCCATGCCATGCCCATGGCCAACCTGTCTTACTCGCGGATCGGCTGTGATCAGCTGGTGATGCACGTAAGATTCAATGCAAGACAAATTACACTTTAACTTTGAATACTCTAATAGTTTGACGATTATTCACTATGGTTCTTGCTGAATTAATACAATCACCTTTAGCACCGTATATAGTTCTTCTTTCTGCAGGCATGTAACATGAGCAAAGCTAACAACACTCTTTTTGTTTATTTCCCGCCATCTTTGATACCGGAAATACAAATATGTAGATAAAATATCAAACGCAGCCCGGTGAAAGAACACAATTTTCCTTTAAATTTGTACAATTTCTACATTAACCTATGCAACTGCTGTTTTTTCAAAGCAAATTTTAATTTATGCTTATTTTTATTGATACATATTTCAGGTCTAAAGAGAACAGATTTGAAATGGTCAAATAATAGATTGAAAACTGAAATCCGGAAACACATTTTCATTTGTTACGCAGGTGCGTGATAAACCGGATGTGAAAGAGAGACAGTTTTTATCAGTGTTGCAAATGTAAGTGCGTATAATTCTGTATATACTGTAAGATAACCGACATTAAGGGTACTATTTTGCGTTGAAGAATTTGAAGGAAAGTCTCACAGCTTTGAATTTGGTCTACGAAAGTATGTGGTCTTCTTGGTCGGTATAAACGCTCTGCAGACTCACCGGTTCGGTCTATGATAGCTTACTGTTGCCCTAACAATGTTACTTTAGAGCACACCTAGTTCAATCATATATTCAAACTAATGTGCTCAGATAACATACATTACACTTTTAACATTATATGTTCGATGGTCTTTATCAGTTTTACAATACAAAATTTTCATTCGGCCAGTCAAGGGCCCACAGCAGGGCCAGTAGAGTAGAGATAGCTAGGGTGTTGGTATAGCTCCGGTATTGTGATGTGTGTGACTGTTTTAAATCACTGTAGAACAATTGTTTTGATTCAGAGTGAAACAATCCGTCACCATGTATTATAGTAAATGGGACTCATTTGCCTTTTAATTATACTACAAATTAACTCAATACAGAATTAATGTATTATTCTATATTACTATAATACAGGTTCACTCTGGTTTGTATGCACCACTGTCCAGTTAATTTTGAACTTAGATATTTTCATCGTAAAAGTATTTAAAGGGTTAAGGCCTGTAAAAGCATGTAGTGTAACAGCTTATACACAGTTATTCTTACATACATGGTCACTAATTAATCACCTGGTCTACCAGATGAATATGAGATATATTTCTTGATACTTCACAAAACATTGCTAAATATCTCCAAGTAACACAATTATTTGTGATACTACAGACTAATCTAATTCCATGGTGATACATATCATAGCAAGCAGTAAGTTGTTAATCTGGCCCTAACACCAGACTTAAGACATTTTGACATATATATATGTCTGGTGTGGGGCCAGAGCACACTGCTACATTACAACGGGGAATTCTCCAACACTGTTTGGAATCGAAGAGTTATGAGGTGCTGACAACAAAAATCTACTATGACACAGCACATACCTCACATATATCGAAAAATTGATTATTTATTGATCCAAATCAGCTCTTATTATCACCAATAGCTGCTAAATTCCGTCAGTAGCATCCTCGATTTTCAATTGTTCAAAATTTCCCACTTGAGCGAATGCCATTTTTGTAGGTCATGGGGTGACTAATCAACAAACCGTACTAATCGGTACTAGAAACAGATTACATTATTCTTGTTTAGAAGATTTTCGGACCGCATCTTTTTGTTGATTGGTCACTCCCCGATACCAAACAGTGTGGGAGAATTCCACGTTTTCATATAGCAGTACGCTCTGGCCCCACATACACCAGACATCTATATGTCAAAATGTATAAGTTTGGTGTTGGGCCAGAGGAGACTCTTGCTAGTTGTTAATCATTATCAACATTTAATACAATATTTAAGAACTTTTTAAATTATGTTTACATCCGGGTGAAACAACCCTGTGGGAACAGGATTTAGTGCAAAGCTGTAGTGAAAACAGGATTTAGGGCAAAACAAATCAAATTCTGTTACAGTATTACTTAACGTGATATCATGTGTCGTCAAAATGTGTTTCCCACGTGAAAGGTTATATTATTCAGGAATTAAAAAAGAAACCGGTTAATATTTCAATAAAAAAAAGTAACAGAAAAAAAATCAAGCACTGAAATTTAAATAAACATAGATTATACATTTGCAGTTAATGAGTAAACACTAAACTCTTAAGCTATCTCATGAAGAAAAATAATCATTTTGTATGTAAAATCTGCATTTTAAGGGGCAAGTGGAAATTATCTATGGGCAAGGGGCATGGCCTGGGCCTTGGGTAAGGTCTACTTGCCCAGTGCTTTGAAATTATTTTTTTACATCCCAGCAAGTTTAGTTTATATTAACACACACTGAGTTTTGCAGGCCACTTTTGAGGTAAAAGACTTGCATACAAAATAATATATAACTCATCATAAACCCCTCAAAACAGATTAAGTATACCAGGGTATTTCATTTGTACACCATAATCTATAGCCTATGAGGCAGTGCCCTGGACTCAAATATCTGTGTATCAAAAATCACTAATTGCATTATTTTTGTCTTTTATTTCCAGAACTTTGTACTTCACTTTGAAAATGAGTAGTTCTGAAGAGGTGTCCTGGATTTCCTGGTTTTGTGGTCTGAGAGGAAATGAGTTCTTTTGCGAAGTAATTTATAGATTTTAAATATTGTGTATGAAATAGCAACTTTGGAAAAAGCTTTTCATTTTAAATAAGATTTATCAATATCATTAGAACACAAATGTAAAAGTATCAATATTTTAAATTCTCTAATGGTAAAGATTCAGTCTAAATGCATGTGTTTCTTCTAAAAAATGAATTAATTTTTGGTCATTTAAAATCAGATTTATTTTACTAAATGCACCAATGAGAATTTTTGTTGTTGAGAAATATCAAGAACTAAAAGTTCACTGAACATATATTTATAATGTCGCAGACCAATTTTTATTTTATCTCCAAAATTGAATTTTGAACTTGTTGTAATCAAATGTGGCAAATTTCTACTGAACACTTCATTTATATTATAAATGGTATATATATTGTCTTTGTCATTGCAGGTTGACGAAGACTACATACAGGATAAATTCAACCTGACTGGACTAAATGAGCAGGTGCCCCACTACAGACAGGCCTTAGACATGATTTTAGACCTAGAACCTGGTAATTATAAACGAAGAACATTTATCAAAAGCCCTTTAGTTTGATTCCTCATCATATAGAAAATACGTATGAACCTAGAACTATATAATTATATACATGTAAGCATTGAATATGTTCATGTAGTGATAAGGCCCTATCCTCTAATTACCACATGCTCTTGGACCTAGAATCGGGAACATATAGCCAGTGTCAGCACTGGGTATTTAACCCTTTCACCCCTATGTAACTTTAGAAGACTCTACCATGCATTGATATGGAGGGGTCCATTATGGTCTACAGTGGTGAAAGGGTTAAGAAATGTTGTCCTTTTAACATAGACATGGATCATTCTGCATAGTTTGAATTGGATCATTGAATTCAGATTCCATTAACACAAAAGGGCCCTTTTCCTTGTGATATCATCAATGTAAAAATAACCATCATCAATGTTAAAATAACCATCATCAATGTAAAAATAACCATCATCAATGTTAAAATAACCATCATCAATGTAAAAATAACCATCATCAATGTTATAATAACCATCATCAATGTTAAAATAACCATCATCAATGTAAAAATAACCATCATCAATGTTAAAATAACCATCATCAATGTAAAAATAACCATTATCAATATTAAAATAAAAATCAGCAATGTTAAAATCAACAATGTTAAAATAAAGATAATTCATCATCGCTGCAGTATATTAACACATTATAATATTGATGTCAGCATTAGAATTTGGTTTAGTCTCATAAAAATGTGAAAGGGTCCTTCGGGCTTCTCTCCACAACAGGTAGATACAAATCTGGAAATAGTTTCTTCAGGCAGCCTGGTATATATCATGAAGTATGTTCTGAAGTTTCCTGTAGCTGAGGTGGTCTAAGATGTATCATATGACAGATATTTCAACCTTTTGTGTTGCTTGTTTATTTAATACAGTCAACTTATTTTCAGTGGCCCTCAAATTACATTACATCTCCAGGACTAGCAGTTAGCGTCTGATAAGGCAGCTCCTGTGAATTCCTCAAAATCGTATTGATTAATGTATAAGCTAATTATATTAATTATATATCTTTGTATTGTAAAGCGCTTTATAGTGGCTTATGTTAGCTAGATAGGGCACTATATCAAATGTTGTATATTATTATTATTATTATTAAATGGAATAAGATCACATCACAAATACTTAATATTTTAACACTTGTCTTTTGGAACATAAGTGTTTTACACCTAATAGCTTTTGGTGCTCATTGGTCTAGGCTAAACATCAAGGTGTATCTTGACCTCTTTGAAAGCAAAAACCTGTTTATAAGACATCTCTCGAACACTGCAAGAGATTTTGATGTTAAAGGTCACACTTGACTAATTTGTAGGGGTGGTAGTATATTTTTATTTTTCAATATGATTGAATTTTTGGAATATTCATCTGTATTAATAGTGGATTACAAAATACTTTAATATGTAATCCTGCCTTAGCCTGGTCAGATGACGAGGAGAAGGAGGAGGAGGAGGGAGGAGGAGAAGACGGGCCCCCAGATGGTTTGGTTGAGCAAGCCTCGGGCATGTTATATGGATTGATCCATGCCAGGTTTCTTATGACAAGCCCGGGCATGACCATTATGGTATTACTATAAGACAAGACTTGTAAGAAGAGTTGATCTACAGTACTAGTCAATTTTAATTAAATTTGTTGGGGGCTTTTCCATAAATATACATAGGAAGGGGACGGGGATGCTCTTATAGTTGATAAAATACTGGTAATTGGGTATACAGTTATTTTTATCTTTAAACAGTGCCTCCCTGCTGCCTCCCCTTTTATTTCTGGAATATCCCCTATAGTGACTGAGCTGGCTTTGTTCATGTACATGTATGTTGTATCAAAACTAGTCTATGAAAGCAACAGTATTTACTCTGTATTTAACTCAACCTGTTCATGTGTTTAGTAGTAATGATGCATGCAGGGTATCAAAATATTCCCTTAAAATTTATTATAATTGATAAAAAGATTATATAACAAGTTACACTCTTTATAATTACTCCAGACTTTAATATCATTGATCAAGGTGAGCCCAGTCAGTTACCTACTAACATTATTGTTTGCATGTCAATTGTTAATTTTTTTTTTCAAGACTTGTCTTTTTAAAACCAGCATACAGCAGCAGAAAATTTTCAAAGAATGAAGAAAGAAACGAAACCTTTCCTATCCTGACTTGAAATCCTGAAATCATAGCCATGTTTTTCTATTGTTGCCAAACAAGATTTGATGCTTTTGCTCTTAAATATTTTGAGGGCAGGAGTATCAATTTTGTTAGTCAAAACAAACTAAAATCTTTGTACTTGTAGCTTTGCTAAATTAATGTTGATATAAAAAGTGTGCTGGGTTTACCAAGTTATGTTGTTGTTGATCAGATGATGAACTTGAAGACAATCCCAATCAAAGTGACCTCATAGAGCAGGCTGCTGAGATGTTGTACGGCCTGATACATGCCCGCTACATCATGACCAATAGGGGCATAGCACAGATGGTAAGGTCCTGTCTGTTTGAGAGCTTACAGAGATCTGCCCACCACCACTACTGTTGTTTACTGTGACAGCCTACAAATACCCATAAACATCTTTTTACACACAGTAATAATACCTCTGGTGGACATTAACTATATATAAGAAACTTGGACATAATTTACAGTTTAATGCTCTGTTCACTATATTTACAGTTCAGCTTATTTTATCAAGCCCAATAGAAACAAGAAAATAGTTTCAATTATACAGGTTTTCAAGTTTACCATGTTTATATTATAGGCTAGGGTTATTTTATCAATCAAAAAGAAGCATGAGTTAACATTTTCATACCAAGTATATGTGAAATTATGTATAAACATTCAAGGTTAGCTGTTTATCACTTTCACAGGGTAAGGTGCTCAAGATTGCAAAGATTATATAAATTCGGTAAAAAAATAATCTGTTTTAATTAAGCAGGAATATTTGCCTCATCAGTGTTTCATACATCTGAGTCATTTCTATAAGGAGATACGTGAGATGACTCATATTAGTTAGACTTGAGGAAGTTTTACTGTAAGGTTGTGTAACCTATTGTTTATGGTCTCGGTCGTCACAAGTTTTATATTGTATTCTACAAGACTTGAGAAAGTTTTACTGTAATGTTGTCTAACCTATTGTTTATGGTCTCGGTCGTCACAAGTTTTATGTTGTATTCTACAAGATTTGAGGAAGTTTTACTGTAATGATGTGTAACCTATTGTTTATGGTCTCGGTCGTCACAAGTTTTATATTGTATTCTACAAGACTTGAGAAAGTTTTACTGTAATGTTGTCTAACCTATTGTTTATGGTCTCGGTCGTCACAAGTTTTATATTGTATTCTATATGATAGGTATGAAATCAGAACATCATAATTTCAGCATCAAACTTTTAATCATTTTGTTTTCTGTTTGCTTCTTGTTGTTATTCCATTTAAAATTTTCTTCAATGAATTTTTGTACTAACTTTACACATGCAGGAAAACCTTATGCATTATGAAAAATTTCAAAATTGCTTGATTCAGATATACATAAATGTATACTCCAGTAGGGACCTCTATTTGTTTCATGAACAAAATCTTTGAACCAGTTTGCTTTTTTGAATCAGGTCATCTATTAAAATAAGAGAATTTATGTTTGCAGAGTTAACTTCCCTTCCATCATTTCTTTCTGAAAGGTTTTCTTCACAAAAAGTTAAAAGACTGGTTAAATGTAAATATAATTGATTGATTAATCCAAATAAAAAGTAGAAGATATATTTACAAATATTTCTTCATCATTAGATATTTATTATGTTGTTTTCAATATACAAATGAACTAGGTAATTTGGAAATATATAAATATATTTATGTTTCATTTTGTGTTGTGATATTGACAGATTGAAAAATGGCAACAGGGAGATTTTGGATACTGTCCGAGAGTTTACTGTGAAAACCAAGCAATGTTACCAATAGGTAAGTACAGTGTATCTACCAGGTAGTATTACCAGCCTCCCAACATTACCAATAGGTAAGTACAGTGTATCTACCAGGTAGTATTACCCTCCTCCGGACATTACCAATAGGTACGAACAGTGTATCTACCTGGTAGTATTACCCTTCTCCCGACATTACCCATTGGTAAGTACAGTGTATGTACCTGGTAGTATTGCCCTCCTCCCGACATTACCAATAGGTAAGTACAGTGTATCTACCTGGTAGTATTACCCTCCTCCCGACATTACCCATTGGTAAGTACAGTGTATCTACCTGGTAGTATTACCCTCCTCCCGACATTACCAATAGGTACGAACAGTGTATCTAACAGGTAGTATTACCCTCCTCCCAACATTACCAATAGGTAATGAGGTCATAGGTCAACTTTGAGTGCTAGTCTGGGGTCAAATGCAACATGGGTTCAAAGCTTTAAAAATCTTTTTCTCAAGTTCCATAAGGCCCAGGGTCATGCTATTTGGCCAGAAGGTACCTGGGATGGAATGCTATAAAGTTTACTCATTAAAATGACCTTGACCTACTTTCAAGATCACAGAGGTCGAATATGTTAAAAACTTCAAACAACAATATCTTAAGAACCATTTGGTCTAGAGTCATGATACTTTGGTTTTGTAGATCTAGACCAGCTGTGTAAGTCGTTTTCTTTATTACAGTAATGAGGTCAAATGTCAACTAGTGCTAGCTAGAATCAGAGGTCAACATGGGTTAAAAGCTTTAAAATTAAAATTTCAAATTTCAAACAATACCTTAAAACCGTTTAAGAAATGTTAAAATGTCTTGTGTTCTAGTTACCGAATTTTGTCTGAAGTTACCTATATGTCAGTTTCACGTAACAAAAGAAACAGGTGAGCGATACAGGCCCTTTGGGCCTCTTGTACAAACAAAATTTGTAACTATAGGACTTACGATTGCTAAGGGAAAATGCATCAAGGTAAATGTTTGAGAGAGAACTGACAACAAAAAAGTAGTTCTGTTGTGCAACATCATTCAATAGTTGTATACACAAATGAAGGACACATGATCATGAGGTCTTGTCAGTAATGCATGTTTTATCAGGTAGCACTTTGTGGCTTTTGTTCTGAATTCTAATAACATTTATTTTGACACGTAAGTTACATACGGTGGTAATATATTTTCAACGGTTTTATCTTTGCAGGTTTGTCGGATGTACCTGGTGAGGCGATGGTGAAGCTCTACTGTCCAAAGTGTCAGGATGTTTACACACCAAAGTCCTCCCGCCATCATCACACAGACGGGTCTTACTTTGGCACAGGCTTCCCTCACATGTTGTTTATGGTCCATCCAGAGTACAGACCAAAGCGACCTGCCAACCAGTTTGTCCCAAGGTAGGTGTAGCCTCAAACAGGCGGTCAACATTTATTGCTATTAATCTTAAGTGATTTAAATATTGCTGTATTCAGTAATTGCCAGTACCAGTTTGATTTCATTATTTCATTGATGGATTTATCTGTATACCTGAAGAATTACAATATTTGAACCTTAAGTAGTATGATGTCAAATGTCAATCTGATTAAAATCATATGTTGCATGGCTTCGTTAACTTCGTACTACGCCTAAACATCTGAGTGTGCCGCGTCAGGGTCACGTTCAGGTGACCTTTATATTTATAAATACTCATTAAATTTTGACCAATCAGAGACCCTCTTTCAAAAGGGTGCTCGGAGTTTTAACAAATATGGCGGACATTGATGAGAATGACGAGAAAGTTCTGAAGTTATTTGAGATTGATCGTCTGAAACCCGAACAGAAAAAGATATTCGAAGCTTTATTAGAGAAGAAAGACTGTATGGCGGTGTTGCCTACACAATTATAACCCAATGGGTACGTTTTCCTTGGCGTCATAGAAACATCAGTTCCCACCGCCATATTTGTTTTGGAAAACTAATCTGTTTGGATCATCTAAAGGTCACTTGAACGTGACCCTGACCGCGGCACATTCAGATGTTCAGGCGGAGTCATGTAACAGATGATTTTAATCAGATTGGTCAAATGTTTGCTGAAGTGTTTTTGGTTTTTGGCTATCATAATATGTCCATCATCCATAAACGATATGATTTACAAAGTTATTCCTTCAGCTTTTAGCATTGATTTTTCAAAACAAGAAAAAGGGAGGAAAATATTACCAAATTCAAAAAAATCATTTGCTTTCAGCTCAAATAAATTGGGGATATTAAAAATTGTTTCTTATAATAATTTAAGTTATCACAATGAAGACTTGTTTCATGCTTGGGTTAATTATTACTTATATTATGTGGTTATAAATAAGAAGGAACATGCAATTTTATATTTTAGTGCACAGTCATAGTTTTAGCATTTGAGTTACCTCCCTTCATATAGTAGACGGTTGTGGTGATAAAATTTAAACTATAGAGTTATCGCCCCTTATTGGTCTCATCTTGGAATGGTGGAAAATCGCCGACGTAAAAAATCAATAGCTTTGTAGGATAATAATATATAAAGTACATGTTTTGCCCCAAATATCATGTGTGCTTTGGAATAAATATGTTTTTTAATTTTGTCATTATGTTTTGTTTTTACAGACTTTATGGCTTTAAGATACACCCTCTGGCTTACAACCTACAGAACCAAGCAGCGGCCAACTTTAAAATGCCAATGAGGGGACTGGGGCATAACAACAGTAAACGCTGACTCATGTAACCACTTCCAGTTAGACACCGCATTGAATTAATGAATTTATTTATGAAGTTACCAGTTCTCCATAAGGGAGAGGGGTATAACATTCAGTCAAAGAGACACTGCATCTATTACAAGTATTTATGAAGTTATCACTTTGCCTAGAGGTAGTGATATTTATGTAACACATGTGTGACAGATGAAGCGTGATAAGCATGTAACCAGTGTTGCGAGGTTATCATTACACTGTCCTCCTTTTAAATTTGTTTCTGATTTTATTCGCAATATAAATATTTTTCTAGCAGTATCGGTAACACAATAATTTCTAAGACAAGTACATAGATGTTCAGTATAGATATCTGAACATCTATTGAATTATGAACATTGACACAGCC
Organism: Mizuhopecten yessoensis; assembly: GCF_002113885.1. Classification (NCBI taxonomy): domain Eukaryota; kingdom Metazoa; phylum Mollusca; class Bivalvia; order Pectinida; family Pectinidae; genus Mizuhopecten; species Mizuhopecten yessoensis. The sequence goes on from NW_018406312.1 coordinate 86,608, forward strand.
TAAGGAAATGTATTGTAGTCAACTGTTGAACAATTTCTGTGGGAGTTTGATATTATTTAATGTTTAGTGATTTTGTCCAAGGGAAATATTATTCAATACATCCTCATTGTGCTTAAACCATCTTCTTACCGAGACAAAGTGATTGTTGTGGCTTTAAATGTAGGGTTATCATTGATATATAAATTTCACATCCTTCGCCGAGTTAACTTTTATAAATATTGCTGTCCATCAGTTACTCATTATGATGATGTTTTGACTGTCAGTTTTCAGGTTAGTAGAACTGCATAGGTTGTGTTTTCAAATCTTGTCAAGATCATTGACTCAATTAATTTACATCTGTAACAAATCTATACTAATAGATTATAATATTAAAACATAAACCATGGTGAGTATGGTATGGAGTTGTATGCAACTTCAAATATGTACAGGACTCCAGAAATTAGACAACTATTACATCTGCTTTTATCTTTAGGCAAGATTATGTGTTGAATTTTCAAGAAAACATTTTTTGTGGGTTTTAGTTGACTTAATGTTGATTCTGTTTGTAACCCAAATAAATTGCTGTTGCTTTCACAGGTAACTTAACCTTGATGGGGAAAAAGGCATTAACTGGGGTGAAATTATCTTTATTCCCAAGATGTTATAATTCTTAAAACATTGATTGACACTATCACATATTAAAATACCATGTAGTTGGTAGTTTTGTTATACATCTGTGTTTATATGTGAAGATATCCATATTTATCTGGCAATATGCCTATGCCTGGTAATATGCCCACCCATATTTGTTACAGTTCAGTAGATATGTCAACAAATGCTATTTTATTGCCCTGTAATAAGCCCACCCCCTGCTTGGAGTCTGAGAATCTGTGAAGGCCCCTGGGCTTATTGCAAGGTAAATATGGGACTTGTATTTGAGTGAATTTTGTGTAAACTTTGATGTCTGTATTTTTGCAACATGTTGTAAATAGTGTTTTACCTGTTTAGTAACAGCTAATTTTAAAAAGTCAATTCTGTGGCAATCAGTTTGTGTGAGAAGAGTTGTCTGCCTGGGAACATTAAGATATCAAGTAGGCATATACTCCAATGTGTACTGGCAGTAGTAGCCAATATCCTACATGGGGTTGTTACTATAAATAGAGTATATGATACTCACTGATAGTATACTGATGATGGGTGCCTAGCTGTAGCAGTACAGTACTGCTGGCTTGTATTCCGTGCTGAACATTACATCTTTGTATATCATCGATGTGTTGTACATTCACGATTTTTACGGCTGTTCAACTGTGAGTATTAATACAGTAAATGACAGGCTCTGGTAATATACAGACACCAGTCTACTGTGAAAGTTTAATTCAACAGCATTAATTGAATAACATAAAACGATGGAAGCAAGTGGTTATTGTTTATTATGGGGAGGGGACTAATAGACTGTTTTTGTTTAAGAAACTTAAATAAAATAAAAATGATGAATGAATATTCTTTAAGTGCTCATATCTCAACCATATGACTGAGGGGATATCTGATGTTATTTTTGAACATGTTCCCAACTGTATTCAGGTGACCAAACAAAGCCTGTCAAACACAGAACAATAAGTAGGTGTTGTAAGGCTGTTACTAAGTCAGTTTCCTGCTACTAAGTCAGTTTCCTGCTACTGGTGATATATACGTCTGTGTGTGATGAGACAATATAACGTATTTATAGGTAGTTTAAGTATCATACCGTAGATATCGGTCATGTACATCATATATAACAGATATAGTGACTGAACTAACCCAGCTGTCATCCCACTCTCGGTAAGCAAGGATGACGGGTATTAGTGTATCATTTTGTGTGTAGATGTTCTGAAATATTAAGTGCTGTATATAAAACCATGTCTCTAGAAACAGGTAAATAAAGTCTGTTTCATTTTGTAACAAAAAAGTGTTTTGCTATTTGTTGTGTTAATGCTGCCAGTATAGAGCAAACCATTCTGGTTGCCTCCCTTAGTTGTCAACTTTGAAAAATGGAAATGTAGTCTTTCTTGACAGTCCCCCTTGAGAGCTAAAGCTCAGGACCTTAGCTGCAAGGCTGACAACTCGTGTATAAGGTTTTCCATTGCTTTATCTGATACAGGTTATGGTAGGTTTCCATTTCCATGCATACATTTATAGCCATTTGAACCTAGTCATGTAGGGGTCAAATTTTAGCAGGATTTCGGCAGTATCAACAATTTTAATGCAGCAGGATTTTGCTAAGGGAACGATAGTATGGTAGTTTAGCTTGGAAGTGAATGGATGAGAAGAGAGTTAGGTTTGGGAATTGAGTTAATGAGTCTTGAGGAAGGAGGTTGAGTTAGGGAGACAGAGTTGAGGGGTCTAGAGAAATAGAGGAGAGTTAAAAAGTTGGTTAAAGTGATCCATGAGAATTAGGAAGTTAGTAATAATAGTATTTTTAGCTGAAGTTTGTAAATCTGTGTAGTTTTACAGTTTATAGTTGGAGATAAGTTTGGAGTGGAGAGATTGAGTTCACAATAGTGAAGACTTGTATATTTTGACAGATTGGGTTTGACATTTATGACAGATTAAAAAACTTGTTTTGTAAATATAGTGCAAATATAAATGTACTTATTTTGTTTTCAATTAATTTGAACTGATGGCAGTGGAAATTGAGAACAGAAAGCATCAGTGAAACAAAAGAGAATGTTACACTGGTGACCATCAGGTGAGTTTGGATTGATAAAAACTAGAGTCAAGCCGTAGGGAAAATACATATTTCTAACTTTTAGGAGGTAATCGGAAGATTTTCTTTAACAGAAAAAAGAAAGAAAAAATGTTTTTCCTACCTACCTACCCTACTTTTTTTGGAGCCGAAACAGGAAACATATATATTTATTTGGCCTTACATATCGATTGAGTCATTCCCCATTACATCAAAAGCATATATTTTATGCATATAATATGTTTTTCACAAACGGTCTATTTCATAGCTGTGATTCTGAGCCCTATTCACTTTGTAGAGCAGTTGACAGTGGTAAATATATGTTGCACTACAGTCATCCAAAATGTCTGCTTGTGACACGGGTAAGAGCTGATTTGGTCCTTATTTCACTAATTTCCGGAAGCACAACATCTATAAACGACACGCATCTATAGTTAAACATACTAGATTACTCTGGAAAAAAAAGTAATATGACAAACTCTTATGGGACAAAAGTCTGCTTGGATACAGCACTGTGAATGCCAACAGTTTGCTGGAAAATATTGCCACCGATCGAACTCAAACGGTTTTTCTCAAAATATGTTCCCAAAAGTTCACAGTCCTCTGTTTGTATCGCCGTTTTTCTTCCTATTTTTAGTCGCAACATGTCAGTTACCTGGATTTAATGGATCAAAGAATGGTTCGTTTAGATAATGACTCGATTGAGCAAATAGCAGAACCAGTCCCTATGACTTTGTATCCAATGAGACTCTATTTTGGTCCATTAAGTTTAGTGTTTAATTTATGTATGGGACACATTAGACGTTACTTCCTAAAGTAGTGAAATAAGGACTTAATTGATTCTTGCCGATTTCAGCATCCCACGTCTTCTATGACCGTTGTATATATAATAAATATAACCGTCATCGTGCTGTACAAAAAGCTTATGCGGTACCATCTTCTGTCCATGTCCGGCGTTTTGAACCTTTGACCCTCTATAAATGTGGTATCATCAACCCTTTGAACAACGCTAAATGTGGGTATTATCAAACTTGCTATTTACTGATGACTCGCAATGGCTAAACGTAAAAAAAAGACACTGATACCACAGCGTCAATAACTGTTACACAATGACAGCTTCAACGACAACATTGAGGACACATTGCTACAACAGCAATATTTGAGGCTCTAGTGAAGGAACGACCATGAGAAACGTATTGCTTGAAATATTACAGCCTTGTTGCTGACTGAAGCTAACGCCAAATCCCTAATTTTATTTCGCAATCAACATGTCATAAATTCAATGTTGTAATTTGAATGTTAACTGAAAAGAATGAACAGTAACTAAGCACTGAATGATGGCGCAGTAAATATTGACTTTGTTCGGCTTTCTTTTTAAGCATTATAAAGTTGAAATAATGATTTGAGGTGGTTTCCTCATGATCAGTCCCTGACGCTTGCTGTTACCTTGCAGATGGAATTCATTCTGGTACGGCTACATTTTGTAATACGAAATTTTGATTTAGAAATAATTTATCTCTTGTAGCCAAACGTTGTAAATGTGAAACGTTATAAATGGTTTTATAGACATATTTTACATACTTCTTTTGGTGTATTTCTCCATATATGTCTGGAAAATCTCGAAAACGAGTTTTCTTTCCTTTGACCTTTTGTACTACTTATGAGCCTTTTTACGAAATCGCAATTTGATGCAGTTAATGTACACTTTATCTGGCTCTTTGCATCGATGTTCTATATCTAGTGTTGATTCCTCTCGCATAAACTTTCCTGGTATGTCTTGTTTTGACGTTTTCGCTTACATTATCACTGATAACACATTCTCAAGTCGGGAAAGCACGCGGCCAAGCCTCCTGGGGAAGTCTAAAACGTTAAAGATTCATTTAAGACAAATTGTGATTTCCGTGTTTCAAGGGATTTTGTAGGCAGTATGTAAGTATTCTTGAAACATTTAATTGGCACGGCGTTTTGGAAGGAAATGCAGATACATTTGTATATTGCCTTCGCAAGGAAAACACATTTTGCTTAGATGTAGAAGGTTAGCAAACGAAAACAAATATTTTTTTTTTCCAACGATACAAAGCATTTGTTTGTACAACAACCAGACTTGTGATTATTGAAGTGAAAAATCAGGTAGGGGTAAAAAATAAATAAACTTTTGAGACCCTTCCATCCAATGTGTGCGAGTGGTAGCACAATTTTATTGAGTGTTGATCTAAACCATTTAATAGACTGACACTCCTAGTTAAGGATAGTCCTTACATTTATTCTGTAATTAATTCTCATTTTTGTTTGAATTCTGCTAAAGTCTTCAGCAGTTCGCGTGGTCCAAACACTCTAGATTGCTGTTGAGGAGGCGTCCTACAAGTGTTGCTTCTGTAGAAGGACAAACTCGAACAGACACAAGAAAGCTAAAAGTCATTAGTAGAAAAACCTCTTCATAAAATGCTTTCAAACACAACGGATCAAATAACATTTTTACATTGCTTTGGACATATTTTGGTTCTCAAGCTAAACATGAACTTGGTTTTCTTTATCACAGGTGCTGTAACCATAGACAAAAGAAAACCCTGCGAAACAGATCAGATGAAATTCACCATAAAATTACTTAATACAATTGTAACTCGTTATTTTTCGATTTGGATGGTCAGTTTTTAAATTGATATATTCATTGAAAGAAGAGATCATGTATTCCATAATTGTTCATGTCTGCGTATAAATCTGTTAAAGTTTCATTCTGAAAGATAGTAAAATTCTCAGCATTAAGATAGTTTGCCCATCGTGTTGGTGTCAATTTATGTTCAGATCTGAAGAAATGTTGAAGACTTTCCCTCTGGGTTTGAGGCGTTCGCATCTAGGATAGACTAGGATATATTAAAAATGACACCCTTTTTGCTACCTGTCCTTGTTTAGATATCACAGGGTTTGTTATCCATGTGGAAATATCAATTTATACAAATGTCTGTATTTAGTGTGTAGCAAAAACCAACTACAAACGGCAGTGCCAGTTGTAAAGGTAATTATTACATGATTGCTGTGTGGTTATCATATTTACCTTTATCGTATCTCCGTGATTGGGTATCGGAATAACGTTTAGACAATGCGTGACTATGATTTCGTTTGGCTCTAAACACATTTCTCCTCGACACATAACAGGTGGTATATCACAACTTGTCATAAATGGATCAATGACCTCATAACCTTCCTCCAAGGCGGCTTGATCTTCCGCAATTTCGCGGAGACGAATGTATCTTGTGCCATGTTTTTCCAAATTCATGTAAGCTATTGCCAGAATGTAAGTCAGTATAATCATTGGTATCATTTATACCATGTCTTCCAATAAATGAGTCGATGTACTTTCAAGACAGAAAGTTTCGCTGTGGTGATGTAATCACCAGCTTGTATCCACTCAATCTGATTAAAATCTTCCACGTGACATATCAGTAAACGGGAACGATGTGAAGATATACTTCTAATTAGATTGGTATCCACACAGTTATCTCAAATCTAAAATGATACACAATTCCTAAGTGCACATCCTTTACCAGACTCCTGGAGTTAATACTTGTCTCGAGTTTAACGATTGTTTCCAGCCTTTCCGAACCAATGATTGTCTCAAGCTTTCTTGAGCAAGTGCATACCTGTATCCAGTTCTTCACTATCCTATTCAGTTTCATGTGTGATGTTACTTTATAAGTAAATGCATCTAAATGAATTGCTAATATACATTTGCTAAATTTTTATGTAATTGTTTTGATTTCTGTTCAATTTGTTACCGATAAGCTGGTGACTTAAACAACAGTTTCGAAAGATATATCGATCCCTTCGTTCTCCCCTCTCTTACCTACAATTCTTTCTTGTCATATGTATATTTAAGCAGCTCTAACATTGCGTAATATGTATTGTAATCAATTAATTTTTGTCGAACAGGACTTCAATAAGTTGGCAAAATTTGTATCCGACATGTTTGCAACATCTGTTATTTGCAATAAAATATGTTTAAATCAACAGTTAAGCATCATAACTAGCAGCAACTTATGGCAAAGATTCTGTGTGGATGTGGAATAGTAAATTTAAATAATTAAAATAGCTGTAATTGTAAGACTTTTATAATTTGTAAAAATTAATTCGCTTAGTATAGTTAGCACCATGTATCTTATACATGTAGTTGAAATCCAATTTTAGGACAATCAGTGAACTCTGTAAGTCTTCCAAAACCACATCATTTTCTTAAACGGGAAAGAGATCTATTGCCAACTGTTTCTGTTATTAACCAGCTTCCAAATCTATTATAGAAGTCCTCAGTGCACGAAATCATGTCGACTGCCGACAATCGCTCAAGTTAATTTATATGCAAACCAATATCAAAATCATATTTATAAAAAAAATAATCTTAAAAACTTGAACCATTACCATATATCTACACGATCGACTAGCAGCTTCTATTCCTGATTATATTGCTGCAGTCACATAACTTTACTCGTTGTTGACATTTATTCACATGCTCGAATATAGCGAATTATATATTTTTTAAAACGCTGCATTGAAAGTGTAAACCGTTTTATGGTACAAAGGTTAGTAATAATAACATATAAGTTGATATTTTGTTATAAGTGATGATCAACATAATTTCCCCTTTTGCTCAGTTGATACTTGCAAACTCTTTTTTTTTTTTTTTTTTTTTTTGAAAAAGTAAGGAACGTTGACCTATCAACCTTAAAGGAAAGTGATATAGTAACACAACATGTGTTCAGGCGCATCTTGAAGAATATGTTTGGAATGAACTGTGTTGCAATACCAATATAAATGTGAAAAAAGATGACTTTCAATCCCTATACAGCCGTTCCTGATCGACCGTATCCAAACTCCGAACGGTAAATCTTTGCCACATTTCTTCGAATTTAGAATAGTTTAGCTAATCCAAAATAATATTTGATGAGTATTATCTCCTCTGACAAGAAGGCTTCATTGTTTTATGGAAGATAATATGCTCATTTTTCAACTTCGAACATGAAACTAATTTATTCACAAAACGTAATACAAATATTATCGTGAAACAGCGTGAATGTTTGAATGTTGTAACCAACTATCGTTTTTATTATAAAAGAAAGTGAAAGTGTTGTATAGCAAACATATAAGTATATATCGATAATTGTAGTATTTCTAATCCGCCTTATCACTCGAAATCTCGACAAAGGATTGCACAACATAGTTTAAACATCACAGTGGACATATCACAGTTTAAACAGCAGATTTAACACTGATATCACAGATAGCACACAATCCCTGACCTCGCATAGTCCAACTAAAGCAAAATAAATAGGTAAGCAACTGAAACACGTGGCCTCCATGTCAAACCGGAAGTCGGAATCATACTTCCAATCTCTGTGTCACATTAGGTACGATGAAATAACCCTGCGGTCTTTCCGATACTCTCGTGCACTCATTGTAACGAAACTATCATGAAAACATCCACCGACGTTCCAATTTGTCATCAAGGGTAGGTAATCCAGTTTGGCCATACAAAGGCGATCCAATTGAAGATATATGAGATAACTTAAGTGTTTAACATAGGGAAACTTAGTATAAAGGCAGAGTAAGACAATTTAAACATTGCCACCCATTGATCTGCAAAGTGTACCGGCAGTTGTCTGGGAATAATCAGGGACTACACGTTTGATCTTCTCTTTATCCCCAGTCGGGATGGATGACAAAATGGCGGGGAATCGGCGCCTGTGGTCTGATGTAATGGGAGCTCATGTTGCCGGCCCCTTTATCATTATACTCCGGCAGATGATGCCATGTGGTATGCATCCAGCGCTCCTTCCGTGTCTGCGGGGAAAGTAGTCTCATGTGTTGTAGCTTACCTGCCTTGGTGCGGTCATTATTGTTACGAGGTCGCTGACCACCTACTCTCTTTTCACTGGCTCTGAAATGGGAAAATACAATTATGACAAGTGTTGTCAATGTCGGTAAATATATATAATGGATACTATCATTTTACATCGCAATCAAGATATTTTTCTCTACAGAATTGCGCGCATACAAGATCTATAAATAAATATCTTGTGGAAAAATGGCTTATAACATAAAATTCGAAGAAACATTGTTACCCTTCTAAGGTGTCGATGACTTGTTGTAGCCTCTTCTTTTGTTCTGTTTTAGTGATCCCCATCAACTTCGTGCCGGCAAGGGAGTTGAAAAATTTCAAAGCCACTTGTCGTTCTGAAATGAATAATTTTACCGTGAACAGTAACCTCATTCGCTATATATAGCACACACGTTTGTTTCAAGCGGAATAAAACACAGAATAATCACCAGAAATACGAAGTAAAGTATTTACTTTTACCTATATATGGCTTTCCGTAACAGACATTGTACGACAAGGTGTTTGTTATTTTTTAGTCAAGACCACATCGACATCAGTAACATACCACATCATCGACCCTTACCGTCATCGTTCGCAGAGGTTAACCACTTTTCCACTTCCTCTCGAGCGTCGGGCATCATCGTCTTCTTTAAAGAGTTTTCCATCTGCTGTTTCCTGTCGGCCATTTTAAGGATCTTCTCGATGACCCTCCGATCTGCCTTTGGAGCCAGCTTGAGTAGCTCGTCAGCCTTGTCCACCACGTGTGGTTGTAACGACGTCTTAAAGTCCTGTAAGGACAGGTGTTACGATTCATTTAAACATGTCTTAAATCATTCATGTTAACTTTGTGGTTACTTTTATAACATTGCAAACCGTCTTTCTTCCTTTACATCTTCTTTGTGTTTTCAACTGTTTCAATAGAAAAACTGGTATTTTGATTTCATAGACAAACGCAAAGATTTCATAACCTATTTTCAACCATATATATAGTTTTACATATTCCGAACTTGTCACTCACCTCTTTGACCACTTTGACGTCTTCCTCGGACGGTGCCTGTTGCTTGGGCACTTCGGGGCTAGCCGTGGGAACGGGTGTACCGGCGGCCTTGTTGATTCTCGTATACTGCCTGGACATGCCCAGTGGGCGGGGCTGGTTGGTCCTCATCTTTAGCTCCGGTACTGGAAGGGTGGTAACATTTGTTTTACATATACTGATATCATAAAACTGCTAATAACAGTTGGGAATTGAAATTGGCAGATTACTTATAAACGAAATACCCGGAAGCAATTAGATTAACAAATACACAAAAATTTACGTATTTGACTCACGTGACATTTGTCTACTAAGCCGAGGAGGTGGAGACCTCGCTGACACTACAGATGGCGCTCTAGACGGGACTGGCGAAGCTTCTGAAGATGGCTTAAAGAACCTCTCGTGCTCCTGTGTTATAACGCCAACATCTGAACAAAGACAAACTCCATTATTATATATTATTGAACTACAGACTACCTGAATGGAATAATGGAAAATCACTAAAACAAAATTAATGTTATATGAATACCTTATAAATAGGAACATACACTGTAATGCGTAACGCATTTGTTAACACAAGGTTACTTTGTTTTTTAATAATCGAGTATATACCGTTATTATTTTGTATTTTGAAAGTACACACAAGTTCGATAAGTTGTTTTCGATCTGCTGTGTGTTGTTTAAATCAGTAACAGTGTATTTTTGAGGACAAAACGTTAATTGGATACTGCTTTTGGTAGCGGTAGAAGTGTATCGTATACTCACTAGCGTTATTCCTGGGCACGGGTGGCTCGTACTTGTCCTTGACACTGTGAGGGCGGTAGAATCTCTGTGGCACCTGCCAATTGCTGAACATCTGCAAAATAATATACTTAAATGATCACACGAGAAGGCTAATTTGGACCTCACTGTCGTTTCAAAATCAACAGGGCTGAAGAGACACCATAAAATGTGTCATCCGTCCGTATCACTTGTAACCCGCCATGTTGTCTCCTGTCAAATGTGACATCAATCGTTTTGTCTTCAGTAACATCTGACACCTGTCATGTTTTCTCTTAGAACACGTTACCATTTCTGGATATTTTCCCTTTTAAATGTATAAGCCATAAGATTCTGACTTTATAATGGGAAACATTGGAATAGAACATTAAGTGTGACATTTTAACAGCACAGTCACAAGAGCCTTTTACATTTGTTCTTTATATAAAAGGAAGGGACACAGTACGACAAAACGGCATCGTTCTTATATTTTCAATTTACTTGTTACCTAGAGACAAACACACAGGTAGTCTAAATCTGCTGTGGTATTGCTACTCTAGATCGTTCCAATACACTTAGTCTTACAAAAATGAAGTATGTAACACATTACCTACCAAATTCTAGTACCACTTCTTATTGCAAAAAGGGAACTCATTACCAACCCAGTTCTGATACACCAATTCTTACTGAAGTAGGTAACACATTACCTACACAGTTCTGATACACCAATTCTTACTGAAGTAGGTAACACATTACCTACCCAGTTCTGATACACCAGTTCTTACTGAAGTATGTAACACATTACCTACCCAGTTCTGATACACCTATTCTTACTGAAGTAGGTAACAAATTAACTACACAACCCTGATATACAAATTCTTACTGAAGTAGGTAACACATTACCTACCCAGTTCTAATAAATCAGTTTTTACTGAAGTAGGTAACAAATTAACTACACAGTTCAGATATACAAATTCTTACTGAAGTAGGTAACACATTACCTACCCAGTTCTGATACACCTATTCTTACTGAAGTAGGTAACACATTACCTACCCAGTTCTGATACACCAGTCTTACTGAAGTAGGTAACACATTACCTACATAGTTTTGATACACCAGCCTTACTGAAGTAGGTAACACATTGCCTACCCAGTTCTGATACACCAGTCTTGCTGAAGTAGGTAACACATTACCTACATAGTTCTGATACACCAGCCTTACTGAAGTAGGTAACACATTACCTACCCAGTTCTTACTGAAGTTGAGGACACATTGCCTTCCAAGTTCTAATAGCTCAAACTAAAGTTGTTAATACATTACCTGTCCAGTCCTTATAAGCAGTTCTTGCTGAGGCAGAATAAGGTTATACATATTTGATGTGTGAGTTGTTAGTCAAAAAACATTTCATAACTACCTACAGTTACCATGGTATATATATTTACCTGAGAAAGCCGATTGCTGGTGCTAGGAACTATAGAAGCAGCAAACAATAAGACGTGTAGATTATAATAAATGACACGTGTGAATTAAGACAATATAAGACCTACCTGTCTGTATCTATAGTTCTCACTAAGCAAGTCCATTCCCTTGTTTTCGTCCATTTTAGACACATAACACACCACAACACTACCTAACACAACCAGTCTAATGTGGACGCCTCCAGTGCTGTGTAAGTTATTGACTGGGGATAACAAACACCCTGGACGGACGGCCCGGAGACGAGTACAATGTACATATACCGTCTCTTATGTCACATAGTCTACCTTTACAATCTATACAAAAACACGGTAGGTTCACTCGTCAATTAAAACATACAGGCCTCTTACCTTCCACGAAAGTCCAACCCTTTAAAAGTCTCGTCAGCTTACATTCGACTTATCGAATACATATGTTTTCTACTGATATCGCCACCTCTATAGATAATTTATAGTTGACGTTTTCTATACCTTTTCAATTGTTATTCACTTGATTAGTATTATTTTAGCTTTTGATAAATAAAACGTCCGAGACTCTGTTTGTCCGATAAATTTGATGACAATGTTAATTAAGTTTGTGGACCTTATACAACAAAACAAACAACGAGTTCGAAGGTCAAACTCGTTGTAAGCTGTGTAAACTCGGCATTGTAATGATGACACTAATCCCTGGTATTATGAATTCTATAGACATATTTTCAGTATCTTAATTGTACCAATTGTCATTATATGTATATATACGCATGTAAATACGAATATATATAGCAGCATATAATTAGGTCCTACCAGGACCAATATTCGTACTTAAACGTGAACACACACGAAACTCAACGATGATTACAAACGGACAACAACAGGAAACATGAAAACACCGGAGACAGCATGATCACTTTAAAACACGTACTGGAAACCAGTGAGCATAGTCTGTTCGTGAAACCAGTGAGCATAGTCTGTTCGTGAAACCAGTGAGCATAGTCTGTTCGTGAAACCAGTGAGCATAGTCTGTTCGTGACACCAGTGAGCATAGTCTGTTCGTGAAACCAGTGAGCATAGTCTGTTCGTGAAACCAGTGAGCATAGTCTGTTCGTGAAACCAGTGAGCATAGTCTGTTCGTGAAACCAGTGAGCATAGTCTGTTCGTGAAACCAGTGAGCATAGTCTGTTCGTGAAACCAGTGACCATAGTCTGTTCGTGAAACAAGTGACCATAGTCTGTTCGTGAAACCAGTGAGCATAGTCTGTTCGTGAAATCAGTGAGCATAGTCTGTTCGTGAAACCAGTGAGCATAGTCTGTTCGTGAAACCAGTGAATTTGTTCTGTTCATGTAACCGGCGCATATGATTTGTTCGAAAAATCAGTGCTTATGTTCTATTCGTGAAACCTGTGAATATTTCTGTTTTGGAAACCATTAAATATGTCCTGTTCGTGAAACCTGTGAATATCATCTTGTTAATGAAACAACTGAATATGATCTATTCAAGAAATAAGTGAATCAGCGGATATATTTTCTAATTTTAATCGTGATAATGAAATGAAAAGAACTTTTTATGCACAGTACTGTACACATTTGGCTCTCGAGCTGTTTATGAGTAATTGAAAAGTTCTCAACGGCACGGTGCTATCAATGTCCTTTAACGACTTCTATACAAAACTTATTTTATTAAGCTTCAGTTTTTTTTATTCATGTACTAGCATTCATTCAAACATTCAATTACTATTCAAAACATACAAAGAACACACTAGCTTGAAAGGAAGCGCTTTGGAAATTTTAAAACTGCTGATTGTAAAATATAATTCCTTAATGGTTAAAAAACCTGAAGTTTTTTCGATTGGTCCTAAATACAATCGTGGGATAACAAGGCTTGTGATAAAAGTAATCCATGTTGTATACCTTTGTACTTTACTAAGGAATTTAAATGCGCAGACCGATCTTACTGTATGTATAATGATTTAACACACATTTATCAGAATTCGATTAATAATACACATGACCATTATATACTTTCGTGTATTTACTGGTAATATTAGCTGGTTATACGAATTAAACATGTGTTTTCTCTAACATAAAGCTAAATAATGATAAATGTCATTTCTTTATCACATAGCCTTGAGTGCTCCAATCACGTTAGTTGTGTTGTAAAAGAGATATAGAATGATGGAAACTTAAACGATAATGTTTGGCGAAGGGAAGCGAAAAATTTATCGAATTCTTACAAAAATTGCACAGTGCTTTTCTCTCCACAACTACATGTGTTGTTTTTTTTTTTTACTAAAACTTTAAACAAAAAAAATCAACACTACATCTTACGTCAAAGTTCGTTACAGTGTTAAGCTATGATGACGTCATAATAGATTTGAATAATACAAATATTTGATGTCTAACCAGATGTACATAAAATTATATTTTTTGTAACCAGGCGTACATTAACTTACAAACATCTCTACTCTATGGAAAACCACAAACACATAACGAGCAATGTCAATCATGTGTTCAATAAGAATATACAATGTATAAGATATCTTTCATATTATTTCAGCTATCTTATTTATCTCATATATTGCATAAGGTATTTCATATGTTTATGAGATACATATAACTCACATGTATAGAAGATTTCATATTGTTTATAGGATTTCACATTTGTTTATTATAAGATTCCTATTTGTTTAAATGACGTCATATTTGTTAATAAGATGTCATATTTGTTTATAAGATGTCATATTTGTTTATAAGATGTCATATTTGTTTATAAGATGTCATATTTGTTTATAAGACGTCATATTTGTTTATAAGACGTCATATTTGTTTATAAGATATCTTTTGAAAACATATGAGATATCTGACATAAAATGTAAGACATCATCTTGACAAAGTTCAACGTTTTATACGTCCTCTTTTTATTCAAACATTTTACTTATTTTCAACGAGAGAAAGAAATTATGTACGTAGAAAATAATGTGCCAACACCGTCTGCCAGTTTAAAGCACAATTTAAGCATAAAAGTAATCACTAGTTATACGAGTCTTCTGATCATACCACTAGCCTTCAAGTAGTTTTAACCATTACAATACCTATATATATACCCTTATTAGAACGTGTATTTCATTCACAGCTGTCTGCCTATGGAAGTGGTTAGGGACCCAATCGACTTATATTTGTCTATATATACAATAACAATCAATATAACAGTTGGCGACGCTCCATGAGATATGTCAGTTTAACCATTTAAAATTTCGAATGACTGTCGCAATAATTGCAACCAACGATTTCAGACTTATAGAATACATGAAGGTAGTTATGGGTACTTTAACATCTAATTTAGAAAGTTTAGTATATATTTACATCACGCATAAACAGAACAGATTGCTATAGGATTGATTATCTTAAAGGCATCACAGTCAAATCTGTATTAAGGACTCTAAGTAAGGCTTAATATGTTAACATGCTTTGCGTGGACGAGAAATTGTTGGTTCCTTAAGAGACATGATTGCAAAAAAAGGAGTGGTCTCTAGAGCAGCAATTTTCCTGCAGATGAAAGTGTAACGCTCTAAATCTAATATGATGAACACAAATCAGGCCACTTTATCTGACCATTTTGTACTAGAGCAGAAACGGAATGACATAACTGTAACACATCATAGAGGACTTTCAGCACTCATCTGGTATCAAAAACTATTAACAGTATGTACAATATCCGAACCGATATTCACAATTACCTTATTTCACTAATCGCGTCGAGTTATCAAAAATACCTTCAATACCATCTTATTTGAATAGAATTTGAGATATGTTTCTGAGTTTCATTGCCACCGTTGGTTTTTACTGTGGATAGACACGAACAGATAGCAATAGTTTTATCTGAAACACATTAAGTGTCCAGCTCGTTCAATGTTCCCCTTGGACGACTCCGCGAGCCGAGTACAATATTGTTATATTGGTTTAAGTGCGAAACACAGTACTAATATTAGTATAAACTACTAAGTCACAAATTGTATTATGTTCATTATAAACGATAAAGCTAATACCAAACACAAAATGTACATATAAGACCATGAGATATTACACATTTCAAAAGGGACGTCGATTTTATATATAATACCCATACACCTTTACTAGTTGATTGATGAAATGCATTGTGTAATTTATGGTAATATATGAAATGATGCAGACGTGAATAGGCCTTATCGACACATTCAATCAAGTCGGATGAAGTTTTTCTCAAATTGTTACGTAATCTTTCTATTTAAGGATCTAGCCACATATACCAGCACATCGTTATGTTTGTATGTACGTGTACCACACAATATACCAAACTATTTTAATGCACCAGTCGACACGTAAACCATTACTTAAAACGTCTGTCTATGATTTCTTTAGAAATTATGACGGATTCACCAAACGTCGATATATGCGATATCTTACTAGTAAAGGTTTACTTCACTCACCTCGTAACCTTCGAGTGAATTGAAATGGGCAGTTGATGAAGTTAGTTGTACTATATAAAAATACATCAACATCAAAATATGATCTTTAAAATGACGAGAAAAGTGTAACCAATTATAGATATACCAGGCTTTTTGTAAATTGGAGTACTATTATGACATACATGAATGTGCAATAGAGTATGTATTACGGAATGTGTCAATGTGCAATATGATGCGTACCAGGAATACAGTTGTTTATGTGTAATAGAAAATAAACCACGTATACAGTTGTTTATGATAAGACTGTATATCATGTATATGATTGTTTATGTCATGAGATGAACGTACATACTTATGCAGATATTAATGTGCAATAAATATATCTGTATCTACCATGTATTGAGGTGGTTTGTTATACGAGTAAACAGTTCGATCAACAAACATAATTAAACATAATGAACGGTAAACGTCCCGATGTTGTTATTCCTAGTAACAGAATTGATTTCAGGTCCTGATAAATCACGGTTATTATATCTTTCCGTACACGGATAAATATATTTATAAAACATTATACAACAGATGACTGCTTCCAAATCTACTCAACAAATGATAAATGTAAACCATGAACCGGTATTTCGCAAACGGGCTGCGGTATTGATCTTATGGAATAATATATAGCCAAAGCATGCTCGTATAAACATGACCATTGACATCGATTATAAAACCATTCTATATACATTCAATTGGCACGCGACTGGCAACATAAAGCCACACACATGCCAAAATTGGACCGATATTTAGGTTTATACCCATGAAATACATTGTCAGTGTGTTACCTTTGTCTGTACAGATTGTCCTTTGAAAAATAATGACCTACTGCTCCGTCATACGTCTACTTGCAGTAGTTCAGAACCATCCTTAGCAACAACGATCGCCCATATTGAATCCTATAGTTTCTATCGTCTGCAAACCGATTCTACCCCTTTCTCATCTCCACGCTTGACAGCGCATGACACAAACGACGGAGAGATCTATCTATAGGGACAATTATTACCGTTTGTTTACAGGCTTGAAATCCTTTTAATAGCACTTATAACTAGCACTGATACTAGGGCATTTAAATTGATTTCTAGACACGGATTTTCAATTTAAAAACACCACAGGTGAGGTGGGTACGATTTGTAACCGCATTTTGTATACAAACATATCCTTACCTGATTCTGTTTATTCCCAAATAATATTTCAGCTAACGTCTGCCGCTTCTTTTCAAAGGGCTGAAATATATAAAACGTTGTAAATTAAATATTAACCCATACAAACAAACAACTTTTTCACACGATCTCCTGGATTTTTATATGGACACAATCCTGCAGATACTCAAAGTAAGAAGCAATTTAAAACTAGATCATACTTACATAGATCCGAATATCACTCTTAGCACCTATTAATTCGGTGCTACAATTTATCATATGCTTCCAACATTGATAGTGATCAGAAATTAACTTATATTAGTATATATATATATACTATGATCAAGTATCATATTCATGCCTGCCTGTCATACAATATCTAATACAAACGTTAAGATCTTCTTACATGGCGCTTTGTCTCTGTAATAAGGATACAATAATATTGCCTATTTATTAAAGCCCAGATGTGTAAAAGAGACCACACTGCCACGAAAAATTACGTACATAAAGGTAGGGGACATTCAAAACGACATATATAAGTATACATTATATATCTGGGTCGGAATCTTGATCAGAATAAAGCAATAATCCCGGGTACAAAGCTGGGCTTTTTCTTAGGAACATACATGTGTTGGTATTGTCTGTGTAACTCAACATAAAATGTCTTTTTAAAGGACTGTGATAAATGATTTGTGAAATGAAACTGAGTATGTTGACAAAATATTATTAATATAACTCATATACATTATTGAATATATATGGTGTTGCTCTATCTATTCTATGCAGATTTATTCATAAACATGGAGCAGATCATGGGATAAACAGTTCTCTAAACTTACGTTCCTGTGAGTTAGTAATTAGTCTAGATGAACATCTAAACGTGTCTATGTGTGTATTACTCAGCGCGTGAGAACGGTCATTAGTGTATGATATATAGGTTATACGTATACCTCCGTGTATTATAAACTACTGGTCTACGTTAGGTATCTAAACCCTGGGTTAACACTACACCAAAAACTACCTGTAACCTAATCGAAGCAAATTAGCACTGCTTATCAACATATCTAATCACATTGTAGAATGTGTGACATGGTTAATTTCTGACATCGAATTAAGAAGAGATGTACACTATATATATATGTGTGTGTGTGTGTGTGTGTGTTTTATTGGTTTTTCAATGGCTGTTTGTCCCTGACAACAAACACCTGCTGCTCTATATATTTTTTTTAATTAATTTGGATGGAGTTTAATAACGTTGAGAATGGTCGAGAAGTTTGTAAATTCATTCCAAAAGTGTTTTGCATCTTTGCTCCGTAATAATAGAATAAAATAGCATATCAAGAGCCTAATGCAATATGTCTGTGTTTAGTACCTAACATGTCACATTTGATAGCGTACCCAATTATATTTAATATTTAAGATTGTTTGGTGTCATATATAAATAACAAAGCTTGTCTCTAGTTTAATGATACTATATCTAGATCTATAACCTACTAATGAAAAACCGGGTACAATGTTTGATAATATAATGTAGTAAGTTTAAACTTGAAATAAACAAAATTGTGTCATACTTGACAACAAGCTATCTCTATATAATATAAAAAGAGAACATCGAATCTTGGGTTCCTTCGATAACACTACAGCTACTTAACATATGAGCTGGTATATGTCTAAGATGTTTTGTACGTGGTACGCGTTAGGTATGACTGACAGTGTGATATAAAGCTGTGTGTGGCCGTTATAGAATTAGTTTTCTACTTGTTAATACATGTGGGTGATTTTTTATAATGAGATGAGTTTGGTTACGTTATAACAGCAATTTTCATTGGTAAGAATACTTATTTTTCCTTTCACATTTTACTAGTATATGAATGTATGTGATTTATCCAGAACCTAGAATACAATATACACATTTTCATATTTGTCGATTGTATTCATAACTATGAGAACACTTCCAACATCTTGAAATATTAACACAAGTATACGAAACAAAAGTTTTCATATCTTCCCCATACGTAAGACAAGAAATACTACTCCTTTAGGAAATTCTTGCCGGTCTTCAAAATATAGCTACAAAACACTCTTACTACTCATAAGTATGAGTCTTATCAAATCTGCTACATTAGTGAGTATACAATGTATTAATAATACTATAAACCACCCATCCGTTAGAATAGTACGCTATTCTACAAGTACATACCAAAACCAATGGCCACTACTACAGAGAGACAATGGTTTTGATTGGTTGGTTATGACGAATATTTATAAATACTTACCGGTGCCATGGAAACCTGATGACAATGCAATGAATGAAATGATGAAATAGATACAATGTATGTTTACCAGCTGGTTATAAGGAATAGTGTAGAACAATCGAGTGACAATATACTGTAACAAATCCTTATCGAGATGTTAGCCGAAATATTTACAGCAGATCATCCCAAGACTGATCTAAATCGGTAGAGATAATAATTAAGTTTTCTTCTCGTATCGCTACAAAGCAATGCTTCGCATCTACTATTGAAGCAATATTGGGAGTTTTACCTTCATTGTCTTTTCGCACACACAAGCTAATCACTGAAAATAACTACAAAACTCTTAAAACAAAACACATATTGAATTCAATGTTTTACATTTATTAAATCTTTCATTCAATTCAAATGATTGAAATTTTAGGATTTTCCTTTTGTACAGCACATGGCATAGTGATTGAAGAATACTTCCAGCTCATAAGCACACATTATGCCAAACGTTGAGGAACCGATCGAGACGGGAAAGGACTGGGTATCTATAGAGAATTAATTGTACGAGAATAACTGCAGTAATGTCATATAAACTTTATGTTCGAATTTGGAGTCTTTTATCTGATTGCCTGTTATAATATGATGCTGCCAAGGACAAGGTGTACACAAACTTTGATTGCAACACTGCCAGAGTTATTTCCCTTCATTATGTCACAACTTAACCATTTGCAGGTTTAAATTGTTATCTTGTATGAGGGAAGTCGCGATTGGTATTACCAATGTGTACTCTTATCAGAAAGTACAAGCACAATGAAACACGTGTGTGGCGTAAGAGGCATTCCCTTTAATCCTCCTCTACCGCTATATTTTCTGAAATGGCCTCTCATATATAGATGGACGACCGCAGAGAAAACAGCAAAAATGGCACACACTGAGGTAATGTGTTAAGACCTGATACACTATTCAAACATATTTATGAAGTAAAACCTTACTCTCGTTGTGGTGCTTGCCTAAGTTTAGATTGGTGAAGCCCCATTTCGTATAACAACTGGACGATGTGATCATGAGCCATTGCCATTTTGGAGAGAGATTATGATTTAACTGTTATGGTATTTTAAAGACATGTTCTACTGGAATGTCCATCAGAAATTGATTTTTGCGGTGAATTAAACAAGTACTCTGCTAGAGATTTGGAAGTTTTTAAAAATATGCACAGCTCAAAGAAATTGTAAGTGTTCTTACAGTAATCTCGATATTAGGAACGTTTTTAGCCAACTTGAACCTTTCTATGTCGCCCAAGGCGGCTGTTATACCGTAAGAAATAATTAATAAATATGAGATGTTTGATGGTCTTTATCTTACTAATGGGTGGACACCAGAAGGGTTTTGAGGGTAAATATGTGTGAATGTTTAATACAACTGCATTTTTATATGTTTTATATAAATGATCTAATGTGGGACATTGTTATAGACATATCGTAATTGAAATAGATTATTTTTTTATCGTGTGATTGCTCTGAATGGCCCTATTGTGTCGTTGGGTCATTAGAAATCGGTATTTAAAAACAAGTGTCTGGAAATTAGTTATTATACACTACAGAACTAAATGCAAATACATTGATGTATTATAGCTTTCTATAATATGCAATATTGTATACCACAAATTAATAAGTCAATAGAAGCATATCGAATTTAACGAAAGATACGGTCTTTAATATGCATTCAAGAGAACGAGTACAAATACCTTACCTCGGAAATGAGTAACATTTAAGCTTATCGATGGACTTCGGTTTTGGGGGATTGATATGTTCCTTCTTATGACATGTACTCAATGCATACGATCACAACATTTGCATAGAGATGATATCATTAAATTAACTAAGAAACAGTTCAGATATACCCGATACATATCTAAATTTAAAATTACCCCTCTACTTACATGGCTTAAGCAGTTTGCGTATAACGGAGAATTTAAACGCCAACTGGCATTGGCTGTTGCCAAAAGCGTAAGTGAAATATTTGATCTTTTAATCACCAGATTACGCTGACAAGTAATACCCATAGACATTAACCACAAGTGTCTCGGTGTGTGACTACCATTTCGTCACACTGCAAACAGTATATACCCGTAACATACAGTACAATGTATGTATTTCCATAGGAAAACTACAGCTTTTATCAACTGTTACCTATCTATGGGCAGCATGTGCTAAAAGGTTCTTTGTTTCTTCATAAAAGTCGCTGACATTATTTTGAGTTATGTGTCTACTTTAGAGAATAATTCGGGTCGTGATCCTATAAGATTACAAAATTTTATAATCAGTTGAAAAATAAAACCTATCCTGCTTATTATCATACAATGACATTAACAACAGTATTTTTAGAACGCAAATAATTGATTTTAATGGACGCTAAATCAAGGTCAACTAGGATCCTTTTGATACTGTACGACCGAATATTTGATTTATTCTACAAAATGTGTGGAACTCTACTCGCTTGTACGTACAACCAAGTGTTTAAAACGACAAATATGAGCAATCCTGTAATATTTTGGCTATGAATCAAATTCAGATTTTATTTGTGTAATGACTCTAGTAGGACACCAAGCGCACGCTGTGTTCCTAAATATAAAGAGGTCATTATTAATTGTTGGATATTATGTGAAAATGTGTAATATAATCGGCTTGAATC
The DNA here is from genome assembly GCF_002113885.1 of Mizuhopecten yessoensis. Lineage (NCBI taxonomy): Eukaryota > Metazoa > Mollusca > Bivalvia > Pectinida > Pectinidae > Mizuhopecten > Mizuhopecten yessoensis. The sequence goes on from NW_018406312.1 coordinate 108,990, forward strand.
CGTGGGATATGAAATATTAAGTACATCTGAGTTAAACCGTGATATTGTAAAAGAACACTGAGCAGTGCATGGGTATGTACCTTATCGCAACACGTGGAGTGGTCTATGTAAATGGACTTAACATGCTTCCTTTCAAACTTAATAAATGTTAATGTGAATCAAAAGTACCATTCATCACATAATGTACTGTGCTTTCTAGTGAATATACCCATGTCTTTTTTTGCGTATTAACCCATGTAATATGACCTTTCAGCCCTGTGATTGGTTGGTAGTTTCAATTATTTCAATTGTGACGTCACGCCTAGGACAAGTACATGACGTCACATACTTACGCACTGGAGTCAAAATGGCGGCTTTTTACATTTCAAGGTTGCATGAAAATTGTCGTTTTATATGAATAAATGCCACAAATCTTGATGGTCAATAATGGTCAAGAGTAAGTTTGTTAGCACAGTACCGATCCAGATCAGTGCACGTGATCGAGTGGAGAAGTTGACAAGGGTGTCGCGGGTGTTGGCAAATAGGTGATGTGCAGATTTAGAGGTGCAGATTAAAAGTCATTACAAAGAATATTGATTAACAGTCAATCAGAAAGGTCAGAACAATAAAAGGAACAATGTATTAAAAGTAAAATATAAGAAACGAGGAGCGGGGGCGTGACCTTACTATGGTGTGTCCGTTACATTGCTGTTGTAGCTGTCATACCACACACTACTCTCAAAGATTGATTTTCTATTCTCTTACTTTTTAACACTTCATCAATTAAACAACATGTCATATCTTTGTTTACTTTGTTACTATTTCAATTGAGAAAATGTCATTCTACTTCACTGAAGTAATACTTTACCCATAGTCTTAAATGATTATTTTCGTATTTTTGCGGGAAAAGGTTAAATGTATTATAGTTTTTCTATTACAAAAACGACACCATTACTTCCCTACAATACGACACATACTAATACCAAGTTGTACTATTTTCCTTACAATACGACACATACTAATACCAAGTTGTACTACTTTCCTTACAATACGACACATACTAAAACCATGTTATAGTATTATTCTTACAATATGACACATACTAATACCATGTTATAGTATTATCCTTACAATATGACACATACTAATACCATGTTGTACTACTTTGCTTACAATACGACACATACTAATACCAAGTTGTACTATTTTCCTTACAATACGTCACATACTAATACCAAGTTGTACTACTTTCCTTTCAATACGACACATACTAATACCATGTTATTGTATTTTCCTTACAATACAACACATACTAATACCATGTTATATTATTTTCCTTACAATACGACACAAACTAATACCAAGTTGTACTACTTTCCTTGCAATACGACACATACTAATACCATGTTGTACAACTTTCCTTACAATACGACACATACTAATACCAAGTTGTACTACTTTCCTTACAATACGACACATACTAATACCTTGTGTACTATTTTCCCTACAAAATGACACATACTAATACCATGTTGTATTACTTTCCTTACAATACGACACATACTAATACCATGTTATAGTATTATCCTTACAATATAACACATACTAATACCATGTTATAGTATTATCCTTACAATATGACACAAACTAATACCAAGTTGTACTACTTTCCTTACAATACGACACATACTAATACCTTTTGTACTATTTTCCCTACAAAATGACACATACTAATACCATGTTGTATTACTTTACTTACAATACGACACATACTAATACCATGTTATAGTATTTTCCTTACAATACGACACATACTAATACCATGTTGTACTATTTTCCCTACAATATGACACATACTAATACCATGTTGTACTACTTTCCTTACAATACGACACATACTAATTCCATGTTATAGTATTTTCCTTACAATATGACACATACTAATACCATGTTATAGTATTATCCTTACAATATGACACAAACTAATACCAAGTTGTACTACTTTCCTTACAATACGACACATACTAATACCATGTTATAGTATTTTCCTAACAATACGACACATACTAATACCATGTTGTACTTCTTTCCTTACAATACGACACATACTAATACCATGTTATAGCATTATCCTTACAATATAACACATACTAATACCATGTTATAGTATTATCCTTACAATATGACACAAACTAATACCAAGTTGTACTACTTTCCTTACAATACGACACATACTAATTCCATGTTATAGTATTTTCCTTACAATATGACACATACTAATACCATGTTATAGTATTATCCTTACAATATAACACATACTAATACCATGTTATAGTATTATCCTTACAATATGACACATACTAATACCATGTTATATTATTTTCCTTACAATACGACACATACAATGCTATTTTGTTTTACCTTTGCTCCTGCAGCTTTTTGTTCCTCCTCATCAGGTATTTCCTTAACAGGAGCCAGGGGAGGCAATTTTAAAATAACCATTTTAGTTTTGGGTTAAACTCCCTAAAATTTCACGTGGATCTGGAACAGTAAGTGTTCGACATCGTTTTACTCCACTATACCACCCACAGAGAGTGTTGATACCCGCTGTAGTTATAGTTGTTGTTTGCCTTTTCAACCTAAAGGCGATAGTGAGTATAATATATCTCTGATACTTTTTGGGCGGATTTCTACTTCTCAAGATAATTCAATCCGTATGTACATTAATCCTAGTGCTACGATACCTGATAGCTGTGATCAATGACTGAGATTTAAGCCCACACTATAATGGAGAACAGTGATAAAGATTTATATATATTGTTTATACGATATTCGCGACATTGGCCTCCCGATATCCCTACTTAATCGTATTAGCAAGTTATAATGCACGTCCCAGGAGTAGCAGTTAAGTCCGTGTATACCGTCCTACCACTTCTGTCAATAACATTGATACGCTCTTTCTGATTTATGATCTATTAAATATGCAATACATTTAGGTGGCCCTCGTTGACCGATACGTTCAAAATGTATACGTTATATGTGTATTTGTATATGTCTGAAACCTATCTGTAAATATCTCAGTGTTATCTGCATGTGTTTGACAAATTAACCTGTGGATTATGCTATCATAATTACATTTCATATCAGATTACATATCGCATATTTCTGTACTATAGGTTCCAATAACCATTGGATTTAGGCCGAGATAAGAGTGGTGGTATATTAAAACAAAAAATGTCATTATATTCAAACATTTGTATCTATCTGTGGTCCTATGTAATTTAACATTCTTATAGATTTTTAATTCTTAAGTGTCCAAAATGTTATTAGTTTTATTTGCATCTGTTAAATAATTACTTTGATTTATAATAAAATACCATTTTGTTTTACAGAACGAATTAGATAGCCCGTCTTATCTCAATTGTAGTCTATGTATATCACCTGGTACTACCTTCGTCTCTCTCTTTTTAAATAAAACTTCCATCGTGTTATTTGCAGAAAGGTTGAAATATGGTATTAGTATTGGGCTTTTGGTTATCGTATTTGAAACAGCTTGTGTTTTGCCACACTTCAGCTCCGTGTATCAATTATGGAGGTCTGTTACAATGTCCAATGTCCCTGTAACTAGGTGTACAACCAATATTTGCCTTTCGAAACATCATCATTTCTTCACTTTAGATGGCTTCCAAATAGAATGCGACCCGTATCAGATAACGATACTGGTTTAATCTCAAAGACTAAGAAAATGGTCTCCCTTTGGCGAGAGTTTCAACCCATTAAAATGATGTCGCACATCATCGAGTACTATACCCTGATGCAATTTTATACTGCAAACAAAGTCTGCAGTCTACACAACGGCATTTTCAATTGACTGCTGTTCGTTGGGTTCATTTGACCAAGATCCACCCGGTGTTAGTTTTGGTGTGGATGGCACGAGTCACATATTTGACTACGGAGAAATAAAGTAGCATCAACACTTCCGCAACCTGTATGTGCGTCCCCAGAAAACGCATACACTAAAATTTATTTACATATAGATCTAGTTGATGTGGAGTTTAATATCTCTTTTACCAGCTGTGGAGAAGTATGCCGGCTACAAATCAAGATGGATGTGGCCATAGGAAACCTCTTAAATCATTACAAAAGTCCCAGTAATTTATTTCATCAGAGCCAAGTGACCAAGATTGATAAATGAACTTATCATGATATGCCATATAATAACATTGTTTGGTGTTATTATAAATGAGCTAGACATGTTATAAACATTATCAATAGAAGATACTATGATGTTTATAATATGTCTAACAGATAGATATGTACGAAGTTCATTATTCACCATGGTCATACCTGCAAAATTGTTCACCGGATCATTTTACTCTGATATTTGTGCTTTCTCGATACCACAACCATCGTATTTAAAACTGTAAGAGAAAATTAGCCTCGCATGAATGAATTTTAGATCATATTTAATTTGGTTGCAAAAAAGATTGAAATGTTATTAATCCTATAAAGTTTTTATCAAGACCTCAGCCTTTTGGGGTTCACCAATACTCCCTCTGACTCTACTTCCCGTGTCATTCTGACACTATTGCCTCAATTTAATACTTTTTCCATCTCATTGTTTCTCTATTGATCATTACATTCTGACATTACTTACCAACTTACGTTCTGACTTTATTTACCAACTTACGTTCTCACATTACTTACCAACTGACGTTCTGATATTACTTATCAACTTACGTTTTGACAGTACTTACCAACTTACGTTCTGACATTACTTACCAACTTACGTTCTGACATTATTTACCAACTTACGTTCTGACAGTACTTACCAACTTATGTTTTGACAGTACTTACCAACTTATGTTCTGACAGTACTTACCAACTTACGTTCTGACAATACTTACCATTTTCCCAAAAATATGTTTTTACTCTTCAAGATATGATACGCTGTTTCTCCTTCAAATTGCCTTTAATGCGAACTGGCACATTACAGATCAGAGAGTCTGGTACTGAAGGAACATATATCCAACCCGCTCGAGAGTACGTTAATATCCCGCCTATATCTTTCTGGAACCTCCCGACAGAGACATAAACCAAAGAGAACTACCTGTGACAACCATGGTAAGTGTTGTGGTGCTAAGGTAATGAGTGAGTGCGATAGGTCGACCGATCTACATAGCTTTGGCAGGGTATAACATCAGCTTATAGAGGAATCCATCGTCACCTACTTACATAACTATTCCGTCAAGGACGAAGCGATTAGAATAATATTCACCTAATTTCAGGCTCGTTTAATTTCTTAAAATGTAGCATATGAATGAAAATTAGGCGAGTCATTTTGTCGTTATATTTTGTAATGGCCGTCCTCCTCGTTATACTACTTAACCTTCGCTAAAGTATCTTCAAGTCCACATTAAGTTAACCTAATCCAGCTTAGTCGCCGCACACTGCTGTAAGGTTTTGTTGTAAATATTCCGGTTTAGGGACTTTTAAAGATTGTTGATAAGGATTACCATTATATTTCTATATTTATTTGAGAATAACTCCTATACATATTCGTATAGTAGTAAAACTATATATCATGGTTTTTTAAACAAATTGTTTGAACAAGGAAGTGCTATCCCGCGTTGAATAGATTTTGAAACTAATGACCTCGTTTGCAATTAAAGTACAAAGAAAAAAAGCGTATTTCTCGGCGTCACAATTTTTTTATCTGAACTTGAAATCAATAGGAAAGAATAAGATGAACTTAACGAGACACCAAACCAATAAGTAAGACAGTGGGGCGAAACTCACTTTCTTCACAGGATAGTGATGTGTTATAATTGTCAATGGTAATGTTACATCGATGTTCTGTCATCACCTAGGACAGTGGAACTTTAACTGATACTCGAGTATGTATTTGTCAATATACTGACACATATTCCTATTTTGACACCGAAATAAAGTACGAAATAATACAATGTACGGTAACGAATTTCACCATGGATAATGAACTGTTTTGTTTATGAAAACTGTATCAGTACTTCAATGTGTTTCAGTGTTGAAATGTTTGCGAAATGAACCTTGGTAGTGTCGTTAATGTACAGGTGGTTCCCTGCATTATGCCTTGTTTCATATTTTAGATTGAAAACAAAAACAAGAGGATACTGAAGAGTGAATTTACCCGTAATGTGAGCTCCAAATCGGCGTTAACAGGGTACACCATGCATAACTTTTAATTTGGAGACCTTTAAAAGTCAGAGGAAGGTAAGACAAGGGGTAGTATCGTTAATGTACAGGGACATGTAGTGTCATGCATTTTGTCTGGTCTTCACTTACACCCTCATTTGAATACGTTTATATTGAAAACAAAAACAAGAGGATACTGAAGAGTGACTTAACCCGTATTTTGAGCTCTAAATCGGCGATAACAGGGTACACCATGCATAACTTTTAATTTGGAGACCTTTACAGGTACAAGGAAGGTAAGACAAGGGGTACCGGAAATACAAGCATCTTCTGCTTAATCATCTTTTACTATCTAGGCAAATAAGCTTTTTGCACATTGTTATTATAGCAGTTTTTGCCATTTATGTTTATGCTAATATGTATATTATATGTACAGAGATTTTGTACGTTGTTATTATAACATTATAACATTTCTTGCCATTTCTGTTTATGATAATATGTATATTATATGTACAGAGATGATAACACTGCAATAAACGGCATTAAGATTGTTGAAATGAATACCCTATGATATTACCCTACCCCTGAATTGCCGTTGCCAACGTCTAAGTGTGTCTCCTGTAACAGTATATATATATAGATAGTAGTAAACCATTCAAGGGGTAGCACCTTTGGTATTTAACACACGAGAGAGTAATTGCTCCTAATGTCTATAGAAGTGTTTTAAGACCTTTAAACTTAAGTAGTTCTAATGAACATTATTCCATTTAAAGACCCTGACCCCAGACCTGTACAGACAATTATACACGTCCCTGCCAGTAACACGGAAATACCTGGAGGGGCGTTATTGGCAACGGTCACACGATACAATATGTTCTGTATACCCTATATATCGTTACTGTGAACACGGAGACAAGGACGCATAGCACAAATTGAAAGGTTTAAAACCCGAACATTTTAATCAGTTCAACTTCATGAATTTTGCAAATATGAAAAATTAAATTATAAAACAAACAAACAAAAGTCGGTGTTTGAAACAAAATGAAGCCACTGATTAATGTACAAAATAATAAGGATTTTTTTCATCATTTTTTTCATATATATTAAATATTTTTGATTTTTGTCTAGTTTTAACTTAGTGTGACAAGGCATAAGCATACAAACAACAGTAGATTATTTATTATTTTCTTAGTGTAAAATATATTTGATAGCAGTTAAGATCGTCATGTAGTAACCACAACACGGTAGACATGGTGTACAGGTGTATTACAGGTGTATTACAGGTGTGTAACAGTACTGTGATCGACCATGCATACTACGTGTTAATTACTGTATACCTGTATATATCTATATACAGTTAAACTGTTTAATAATCTGAGCTTTAGGTATGTACTGTCAATGTGTATCTATCTACAGGTGGCGCTCATATATTAACATTGACACAGTTAAATTAAAGGTAATCTACAATAATAAATCTTGTTTATCTACCATTATTGAGATTTGCGGAGTGTGATACGTATTGCGGTTTTTTATGATTGTGATTACGCAGTATAAGTACATTTTAATTTCTTCGGTGCACCCTCCATAACGTTCATTGTGAGTGTTGTGATTGTCCACAAAAAATAGAATATTCTACACATGTATCGCGCATATGTTAAATTGTATTATTCGACTAAGAGATGTTCACGCCCACTTAACATAAAATGGCGATTTCTTATGGTATCAAGTAATGTACTAACTGTCTCGACTCCACGAGATGTATACTCAGTTCCAGTTACCTCCCTTTATATCAACAGGCCTATGTGATAGGTATATCTTACAACGTAGGGGATAGTGTACTGCTCCTTATTTGACGGATACTGTGTATTATTCAATGACGTTTGGACAAAATATGTCTTAATTTAAAACAGAAAAAATATATGGGTAAGTGATTGAATACAAACAAGAAATAAACGTTCTTTAATATAACAATACTGAATCAAAGGAGAGAGAAAATGAGTCTGTGCCGGTATCAATTGTATTGTACGCCAGAGCTGGTGTTGACCAATAACATAGGCGCATGACATATAACATGTGTAATAATAATCTCTTCAGAAAATTTGCTATAGAACACTATGATGATTCTGTCTTGTTCGATGCCTGCTACACGTATGCATAAAATGTCCTGTTCTAAAAAGCATTGTGCATACCAATCATTTCCCCTACCTACAAAACACTTTGAAATAAGTGTCCTGCCTGAAATTTTAATATAATGACATATTTTGAAGAATTATGAAGTAAAACGTGTCACCCCTGTGTAGACCTCAACAAGTCGACTTCAGTGAAGCCTTCCACACCTACCGATAAACAATCACATTTTTCATCTTACACGAAATGTAAAAATCCAAAAATTGTGAATCAATTATTCTTATTTTCTCATCTATGAACACAGACAAATGGTTTTAAATCGGGACAAAACCTCAACTGATCTGCTGATATTCTTACGCAGAAATCTTGATTGGTAATTTTGACGAACATTTCCAAGTTGGTTATATCTGTTTGGTTGTGTGTCAAAACCCATTCTTAATACAATACATTATCTACAGTGAATACAAAGATACGGATCAGAATAATGGCAAATATAATCAAATATGAACTCTGTAGTAAATTAGTATGAGAATCAAACACGTATCTATCGTACGCCATTTTAAATGGTCAGGTGTATATATTCAACCTACAATTTTAAACGCACTTGTTCCTCGGTTTTTGACACATAGTTATTATATGTATATATATTACATATTATATTATTATATTCTGAAAGAAAATAAGAAATTGAGGGGAAAACCCGAATTCGGGAATTAAATTGTGAAAGACGTAAGGTCTACAACTTGCCCGATATGTTTTGACAAAAAATAATTAAACTCGGATTAAATCCCCCGTCAGAAGTTCTCTATTTGGTCCTTATAATACATCCGGGTATGTGAGAAGAAACCTTAAAATCTACACTTAAAGTACAAAACGATTGTCGTGCGAAGGCCGTGGTTGTCTGTTTTTTGCACCCCGGATCAGTCTCTTTCAACTACTACCTGACACATACTATCATTTCAATGTTGCGGGATCGTTGAATTCTATTTTTTGACATGTTGTCTATTTTCAGGGGAGGGACCAATCGATCCAAGCACTGCAAAACAAACTGTGTATTACGTTATTTACACATCGTAGCCTCTCTCTAATGCTCCGACAAATGTCTACATGATGATAGCGCTAAAAGGCTCTTACATTAGTTCCACTTGTATTGAACTTGTACACCCCGGAGTGCGAGTACCAATAACGCTACTCGGTTAATTACGTGACGATTGTAACAGTTTCTTTCATATCTTCGTTTGCTCTCATCACAGTTTAAATAACATTTGTCAAGTCCAAATTCCTTTTCAAACATGTTTTATGTCATATTATCACATAAGATTGACATGATGACACCACTATAAAGAATAGTGACATACATTACTCTTTTAAGTTTGAATTGCTTATATTTTCCTTCGTCGTATGTGAATTTATACAGATATGAAACATACAAGATAGATGCAAAATAAATATGAAAACGATGGTCGAAATCCGTCATAAATAAATGTTACATGTATTTTTGTTTTAAGAATAACGACTCAAGAATAGGATTACTGTTTGCCTTGACCATGTGTAAAGCATTTCTCTTTTTTATTTTTATTTTATTTTTATAAATTAACAATCTTATCTGGAAGATCTGTTAAATTGCTAACGTATTGTCTTCAGTTTATATTCCATTGTTATGATAATACATATTATACATAGTTAGTATGGCGTTAACATCGTGAATGTTCATTGGTTGTGTGAAACATGGAAACACATAGTGCAAAACTCGTCATCAGAAAACCGTGTGTTTCGTGCCTTACGAAGGTTAAGTGACCTTTAACATGAACAAATCAGCGTGCTCAGACTGACCGCTGTTTATACCTGACTCGTCCTGTGGAACTGCTTCTCCTTTTTCTTTGGTTTCGTTTTGCCCTACATAAGACATCAATAGAACCGTTACAAAGATATAACTCATAAACAGATGGCACTCCTATAATATAAGAGGCCGTTGGTCGGCCTTTTTACGGCGCCTGTCAAAAGTATCTCGCCGTGTAAACCTCTAACATTGTTGGAGGAAAACAGGTGGTTGCGCTTTTGAAAATTTGGTAATAATAATAATAAAGGGACGACACAACTAAAATTGGGTCATCCACTGAGGGAGGAATAGTGAACATTAGGTAGCCCACCGAGTAGGGGCATTTATTATAAGGTCATCTAGAGGGACATTAACATTAGGTAGCCCACCGAGTAGGGGCATTAAATGTAAGGTCATCTAGAGGGACATTAACATTAGGTAGCCCACTGAGTAGGGGCATTTATTATAAGGTCATCTAGAGGGACATTAACATTAGGTAGCCCACCGAGTAGGGGCATTTAATATAAGGTCATCTAGAGGGACATTAACATTAGGTAGCCCACCGAGTAGGGGCATTAAATGTAAGGTCATCTAGAGGGACATTAACATTAGGTAGCCCACCGAGTAGGGGCATTTATTATAAGGTCATCTAGAGGGACATTAACATTAGGTAGCCCACCGAGTAGGGGCATTTAATATAAGGTCATCTAGAGGGACATTAACATTAGGTAGCCCACCGAGTAGGGGCATTTAATATAAGGTCATCTAGAGGGACATTAACATTAGGTAGCCCACCGAGTAGGGGCATTTAATATAAGGTCATCTAGAGGGACATTAACATTAGGTAGCCCACCGAGTAGGGGCATTTAATATAAGGTCATCTAGAGGGACATTAACATTAGGTAGCCCACCGGGTAGGGGCATTAAATGTAAGGTCATCTAGAGGGACATTAACATTAGGTAGCCCACCGAGTAGGGGCATTTATTATAAGGTCATCTAGAGGGACATTAACATTAGGTAGCCCACCGAGTAGGGGCATTTAATATAAGGTCATCTAGAGGGACATTAACATTAGGTAGCCCACCGAGGAGGGGCATTTAATATCAGGTCATCTAGAGGGACATTAACATTAGGTAGCCCACCGAGTAGGGGCATTTAATATAAGGTCATCTAGAGGGACATTAACATTAGGTAGCCCACCGAGGAGGGGCATTTAGTATTAGGTCAATAACTACGGTAAGAGGCATTACACAGTTGGTCACCTATTGAGGAAGGCATTTAGCATAAGGTCATCCACTTGTTGAGGGCAGTACAAATAAAGCTAATTTAGAGAAGGGGTAGTTGACTAACAAGGGGGTAACATTTATCACATTAAGGTAGCTTAACTGTATGCAGGATCACATTTTCATCGCGACATACCAAATAATCGTTTGAAAACAAGTTTCATATAATTTGAACCAGTAGGAAAAACCTTGATGTGATGATGTGGTCCACCAAATCAAGGGATGCGTCATATACTGACATTTCTTAATTAGAGGTCAGGTCATGGAAATTACCTGAAATTCTTCAAAGTCATTTGTTATCTCCCCTTTAAAAACAAAATGAAAAGAATGTTGTCAATTATTTCGGACTAGTGGAAAGGCAATACAATTGTGAGTAGTTTATTGGTCAATAGGACGCTTTTATACTGAAATCACGATACTTAGAATAGGATCTGGAGTGGAGAACCATCGGAGAAAGTTTCTATAAGCAGGATAGACTTGCATGTTACTAATGGGAGAGGAAATAGACGATCATGAATTCATTATCAACACAAGAGTTTGGCAATGAATCGACACGTACTGTCATACTGGAAATCAAGGTCATAACAACAAGCTGAAGAAGTAGGGTTTGTGATATCATTTATTTCTATGTCCAAGAGAATAGGATGGATGTGATTACGGCTGAAAAATCTTGTAAGGCAACGAAAAACATGGTCAATGAATTTATGTTAAAATTCATGTAAATGTTCGTTCAGAAGTGGTGGAAAAATCTTTTGCATAATTATTGCTTGAGAACCTTTAGATAAATGATCACTGTTAACAGGACTGCACGAAATTCCTTTTACTTAGTTACTGTATTAATATTATTGTATAAATGCTTAAAAACATCTCAAAACCATATACACCGTACCTTTGCTTTACTATCATATTACAGTTGCTTGGACATATCTTATGCGGTACATTAGCTTCTTTGTTACTTTATTCCAACCATCGTACACTGTATTTAGAAATGACGTATCTTACTATTACATTGTATCTATGTTCCATGTTGGTATAAAAGTAAGAATCGTATACTGGTATAAGAAGGAAATCGACAGTGGATAATAAGTGTTTGATACGACAACAAAGAAATAAATGCAAATGAATGAACTTTTTTTCTTAAACCTGTTGTATTACTTCACAAAATTTAATGTTATCGCAAGACAAACTCAATTCATAAATCAATGTGCATTGTTCATTAGGCGTGTTCTTTTCAGCTATGATGTTTTCAAAAAAAACACACCATAAAATATGAATGAATTGTGATTTGTGTACCAAAACAAACTAAGTAAACCACTTTTACAAAATGTAAAGCGTAAAATGCAGGAACTAATAATTGGTGAAGCAATGCTATACATAGGTGAAATACATAGAGTAGGGTGAGGTGTACAATACTATAATCAAAGCAGCAGCCTATTGTTTACCTCCAGACGAAGTGTCACAGCCGGACCTTTATTTCAGGACAAGCAGCACTGTCACAATTTTTTAACATTTACTTCTAGACGAAAAGGGTACCAACTTGTACTTTTATCAATGAATTCGTACGTCAAAACAATAAACGACACAACAATACGCTTCTACCTAAATATGTCTTAACAAGGGTACGAGAAAATAACACTTGCTCCAAATAAGGAGTTCCTGACAACCTGACGCTTCTGCCTAGATATGGAGTGCCACAACCTTAGGAATATGTCTTAACAAAGGGTACGACAAAATAACACTTCCGATAAGGAGAAACTGACAGCCTGACGCTTCTGTCTAGATAAGGGGTGTCACAACCTTAAGAGTATGTCTTAAAAAAGGGTACGACAAAATAACACTTCAGATAAGGAGTTCCTGACAACTTGACGCTTCTGTCTAGATAAGGAGTGCCACAACCTTAGGAATATGTCTTAACAAAGGGTACGACAAAATAACACTTCAGATAAGGAGTTCCTGACACCCTGACGCTTCTGTCTAGATAAGGAGTGCCACAACCTTCAGACTATGTCTTAACAAGGGGTACGACAAAATAACACTTCAGATAAGGAGTTCCTGACAACCTGACGCTTCTGTCTAAATAAAGGAGTGCCACAACCTTAAGACTATGTCTTAACAAAGGGTACGACAAAATAACACTTCATATAAGGAGTTCTTGACAACCTGACGCTTCTGTCTAGATAAGGAGTGCCACAACCTTAGGAATATGTCTTAACAAAGGGTACGACAAAATAACACTTCAGATAAGGAGTTCCTGACACCCTGACGCTTCTGTCTAGATAAGGAGTGCCACAACCTTCAGACTATGTCTTAACAAGGGGTACGACAAAATAACACTTCAGATAAGGAGTTCCTGACACCCTGACGCTTCTGTCTAGATAAGGAGTGCCAAAACCTTCAGACTATGTCTTAACAAGGGGTACGACAAAATAACACTTCAGATAAGGAGTTCTTGACAACCTGATGCTTCTGCCTAGATAAGGAGTGCCACAACCTAAGGAATATGTCTTAACAAAGGGTACGACAAAATAACAATTCAGATAAGGAGTTCCCGACGACCTGACGCTTCTGTCTAGATAAGGAGTGCCACAACATAGCGTCTAGGCAAACACTTAAAACTGACATCCAGACAAATGGTTTCGTAACCCTATCCTTACTTCTAAAATGGATTTCCAAAACATCTCATGCTTGATGCCAGTCAATAGGTGTTGCAACAAAACAAACAAATATAATTTGCAAAAAGTGGTGTCACAATCTAACGAGAATGTATATTCCGAAACAAGAGGCACCACAGCACATTTACTGTTTAGACAAGAGACGACTCGCTTAAATTTGTATGCAAGAAAAGATCTATCAACACAAGGGATGATAAAACAACCTCACGCTAACCTCCAGGCAAAAAAGTGTCCAACCACCTCACGCTCATTTCTATATAAGTGATGGACCAACAATCTCATACGTGCGAAAAGAATCAATGATATGACGACGTTTATTATCACTTATCAGACATGGGCTACACCTACTCTTCCTGCCTACTAAAGACAGTGGTTGAATAAAGTCGTTCTGCTAAGGAGAAAAAAGGGCAAAAGTACGAGTGTACGGACACACTCGGACATCCAGAACTAACTATACGTATTGGAATGTGTACACAGCAAAACATAAATGACACACAGACATATATTTGATAATTACAAACAGGTGAAGTCCACCACTTATCAGTGTTCGTGATTGCATACATGAACACGTTCTGTTGATTCTGGTGGCAAGATACCGAGAAAGGATTGTTCGCACAACCATAGTGGTCGCCACTACGTAGCTGTGCTTACAGGGTCACATGAAAATACGAGAAAAGACGAACATTGCTGGAGTTTTGATTAAAAAAAAATGCATTTCTAAAAAACCTATTTGATAAAATGTCTGTAGCAAAATAAGCATATAAAAGGCTTGCTCCACAACACAAGAACGTGTGTATATAGTGTGCATACTGTGTTACCTTGAAGTTCAGCTTGGGCAACTGCTGCAAATGGACCAACCAGACATAAATATTAGTTCCTACACAACATACTGTAAATGATTACATTTTAACGGACTCCAATTTTAGCATATCATGTAAAGAAACTGTATACAAAATCTTTAATAAGTGCAATCATAATTCAGTGCGAAATTCAAAGCTCGAAAAAACGGTAAGTTTACAGTAGTTGGACTCGCCGTTGAAGATATCATGTCGACAGATTTTGGATGGCAATCAGTGTGACTGAGTACATGGAGATACTTCAGGGATCACTCTTGTTGGAATACTTTCCTAAGCTCTTATTTCAGATGTTGCTTTCCCATTCAAAGACCTTTTGGGGATTAGTGGTAACTCATATCTTTTTTATTAAACAGGTTATAATTCCTTTTTGCCAAGAAAGACTCATTTATGTCATTATTTTTGTGAGATTGATGCGGTGACGATTCATGTTAACCTAATTCACACGACAGCGTTTCCCCAATTTAACACAATCTACTGTATATAATATATGAGTTTTTGCTACTTGCTATCGATAGAAATTGCACAAAACAACCGGCTACTTGAAGTGACTGAGAATGGATTTTTCATAATCCTGTCCCGAATTAATGTACTGAAGAAAAGGGATTAAATTTCATTTGCAATGCACGGTGCCATGGCCTACAATCGTACAAGTATAGGAGTAATTCTTGTACCTTCTTACACATTACGACTTATGTCAAACTAGTTGGTCGTATGCATTGTCACTGTAAACGTTATAACATATTGGTCCACTACTGTTTGATGTACGAGTAGGGGTACCGAGTACGACCACAGGGGCGTGTTATCCACCCACATTCCAAGTGGTAATTGATAGTAAGCGTATATACGGGAGGAGGTCCTACGTAGGAATACAATCCCCTGTGTTATGTCAGGTTGTAATGAACGTCTTACTTTGAACGCATTCAGGTTGTGATTAATAGGATATCACATAACGGCCATACGACGACACGAGATAGTCTGTGAGACAGGGGAGGGTCACGCGTGTCATTGCCGGGGGGTCAGGCCGTGACGCAAGGGACATATCGGAGTAACACGTCTCGTCTTACAGGGCCTAATGTGCAGTAATACGACAGATTCGAGAGATAACTAATCGTCTCACAACGGAGAGCGAACCTCATTATAAAATTTATTCTTCAAAAGATTGAGCACCAATAAATTATACTGCCGCATAGTGTGATGGCGTATCAATAACTGGGATTAACAGTATTTTGGTTACTTACATACTCGTTTGTACTTGTAAAATAAAAATAAAAAATCTGAAATGACAAATGGTTTTCTTTTTGAACAATTCCGTGTTGACTACAGAAAATGTGGATCAACATCCTCCTCACATTATACTAGCGTTTCTCGTGTAATTGTAAGAGAGAAACAACAGTTTATTCTAGAATATACACAACTGATTTACTCTAATTTTTTAATTATTCTTGTCTTCGTGTAAGTTTGTCATTGGAAATATTGTTAAGCTGAACTCATAATATGGATTAAAAAAACTAAACGTCTATGTATCGGGGATGGTATTCGAATGTAAAGGTATATAAATACGTGTGACACCGCGAAAATATCAATGACAAAATTGTGGAAATAGCAGCAACTTGCCAACAAAATCATTTTGATTGTGAAATGGAAAGTGTGCAATCACCTGACGAAACATGATTCCCAAATACACCGTTTTGGACTTTTGAAAGTTCAGAATAATGCGGCAGAAGTCGCGAAAATAACCGACACCAGGTGAGGATTATCACTTACCATGCTGTTAAACTCCGGTGACCATTGTTCTACGTCCCTGGGGCCACAGAAATCCTTGTGTGTGGTAGAGTTGTACTTGTCCCAGCTTCGTTTCGATCCCGCAGACTGGGGCAGAAGGTGAGCACTATTGTCTTGAAGCAGCCGGATTTGGTGCGCCAGCCAGTTCCCCGGGGGGACGGGCGACGGAATTTCAAAAGTTGTGTTAGACCTCTGCATAACATCCAGCGCCATTTTGAATTTCGTCAAGCGTCTCTAAGAATGTGCCGACAGATTATCCAATAAAAACGATTTTTTTATAATAATTTCCAGACGCCAGATTTGTATCACTGTCACCACTTACTCCATCTGGTCTACACAGCTGTGAGGGACTGACCCTGTACCGTCAGACACTAGCGACACCCCACGGGGTGACATTTGCTCCCCGAACTTTCTTCCCTCTGTGATGGTGGATCGAGTGTCGGAGACAAACCTAGCCCAATACGTCTGTCATTATGTATCCCTTGTTTCAAATCGGAGCAGTTTAAACGTTACAGTTTTATTCTGAAGATTTTAATCACCCACTGGGGCCAATATGGGGCGATTCAAAATTTAATTTACAGTTAAGCTTCTAATCTCCTACTTAATACATTCAAAGATATTTCAATTTAAATACAACAAAAACTGGATTTATTCTTATACATATTTTCTTTGGTTCATGTAAAGTAATTAATTATCAAATGTTTAAACGATTGTTAAGTATATTTAAATAACTGGCCTCTTTTTATGTAGCAGTTTCAATATTTCAACTACTTCACATATACCAGTGGTAGATCTGCTGATTAGACCGGTCGGTTCACTGCCCCTATACTACATTAGTTCCTAAGCCTTAGTTTCACGAGACAATGACACCTGACTAATTAACATAAGATACAGTTCATAATACACCCTTGCAATACACAATGTCTCACACTGTATCCAAGCACGCGCTTCCATGCCAACTCAGTGCTGAGCCAATAGTTATTGATAGGGGGCGTGGCAGGTCCGACTTCCGTAGGTTTCGTTCGAATTGGTATCAATGTGGCTGACGCATGATCTCTGAGCTAGTGCGAAGACAATTTAAATACCCACTGTTTTATACCGGGCTTTGTCATACCGATTAACAAGTAAATGAACTTAGGACCTTTCTGTGTGTAACCTCACCCTAGAGTCACTAGTTAAAATCTACTTATATTGCCAGTTGATCCTTTGTTACCAAATACACACGTTGAGCTTTACCAAAGCATGTATTATAATGACAGCAAATTAACTTGAATTGAATAGTACAGCATGAGATTAACGTGGAAAAGGTTAAAGAAGACGATACCAAGTTCTATCAGACTTTCGAGATACATATATTCGTTCACCAACGAGTTGATCACAAGCACCGCTGTGATATGAGAGAAAAAAAAGAAAAAAAATGAGAGAAAAAATGTAATGGCCATACCAGGATTCGAACGCGGGACCTTCCGAACTCTAGACAAACGCTCGAACCGCTTGTGCTCTACCTGGTCGCCGGCGATCGAACCAGTCAAGTTCCGCTACAGATGTATCCATGGTAACGTTTGTAGTCGGATACTGCTTTATCGAGATTGATCTGAAGTTGTATACAGAGGTAACTACTATAACAAAGTGTGCATATTACAATAACGTTACAGCAGCTGCAACAACGCTCGTATAACAGCGGGTCTATTTAATAACGTTAATGCACCCTAGCAGCCGCCCCACAGTGTTCCCATCTAACATGTACCCCATGCATGGCCCATGGGCCTAAACGGTCACCTGAGTAAATGAAGTACTCAAATTGTAGCATGTATTTTTTTAATTGGCACATAGTGGGGCATGCACACATACTTATATGGAGACCAGGCATACACATGCGGTATAGATGAATTAGATGATACGTTTAATGGATTATGTACAGATGAAGTTGTAAATGTCTTAGCCAATCACAGGCTAGAGTGGCCATCTCGAATTTTACAATCAGCATGAAAAGTTTGTCGGTCGAAACCTCATAAGGAACACTTCTACTAATTTAGAAGTGAATCGGTGTAGCATTTCTTAAGAAGTGTGACGATATAGGGGGGGGGGGTACTGAATGACCTCTGATGACGTCATAATGTCTTTGATTTTTCAGATGACGTTACGAGGGTTGTCTAGAGGGGTTGTCTGAACTGCGGCAGCAGTAAATGGGTTTGACTGCGGGAGCAGTAGACTGATCTTGTTGAGAGAGAACAATTTACGTTGTAATCTATGTAAGGACGGACTACATTTTTACGCGGAAGCATTCAAATGTAGCTTTAGTAGTGAAGAGGTCATTATCATTTGAGGTCCAAGGCGGGATACTTGTAGTTTTTAGCAAAATTGAATAGTTCTTTTCGAACTAAAAGGTGCAAGAACAGAAAATACCTTACGCCGAGGTTGGGGATTTTGTTACAGAATCTTAACCCTCGACTGAGATAACCCGATCTCGCTCAGTTACAGGTAAAATATTTTTTCGGCTTACGTTAGTTGATATCTAGCTTACGTCGGCTTACGTTAGTTGATATCTAGCCTACGGGTTGGTTTTGACGGCGTGGTTTTGACGACGGCATCGAGTTTTTCGGTTTACGTTAGTTGATATCTAGATTACGGGTTGGTTTTGAAGACGTCATCGAGTTTTTCGCTTACGGGTTGGTTTTGACGACGTTATGGAGTTTTGACTGACGGATTGGTTTTGACGACGTCATCGAGTTTTTTGGCATACGTTAGTGTACGTCAAATAATGTTACGACTGTACCACAACGGTCGCCACACAATGTACCCATATTATAACGTTACGGCGGCTGTACCATAGCGGTCGCCCCACAGTGTACCCGTCCAATAATGTTACGGCAGTACCACAGCGGTCGCCCCACAGTGTACCCGGCCAATAATGTTACGGCAGTACCACAGCGGTCGCCCCACAGTGTTTATATATATACCCGCCCAATAATGTTACGGCTGTACCACAGCGGTCGCCCCACAGTGTACCCGTCCAATAATGTTACGGCAGTACCACAGCGGTCGCCCCACAGTATACTCGTCCAATAATGTTACGGCTGTACCACAGCGGTCGCTCCACAGTGCACCCGTCCAATAATGTTACGGCTGTACCACAGCGGTCGCCCCACAGTGTTTATATATATACCCGTCCAATAAGGTTACGGCTGTACCACAGCGGTCGCCCCACAGTGTACCCGTCCAATAATGTTACGGCTGTACCACAGCGGTCGCCCCACAGTGTTTATATATATACCCGTCCAATAATGTTACGGCTGTACCACAGCAGTCGCCACACAGTGTGTGTACCCATAATAACGTTGTTCGAAAAACAAATTTGATAAATCACCGTTGCGTGAATAAGTAGTGCCGGGAAGTTCACCCTTTACTGGGTGGCTTAGCAATTGGAAACTTGTTCAATTGAACACTGGAAAAACCTTCGGAAACCGTTGTTTGTTAGGACTTCAGGGTCCATTAATACCAAACTATTTACGATTCGTCGTATTTTGCCTCTTAAAATCTTCAATAGGGTATATATAGCACCTATTACTTGTCTAACAAATTTCGTTCTTTCAAACTGATGTTGAAAGTGAAAAGCTACGATCACGGTCAGTTAGTGTCAGAATGAGAACATTGCCCAAGAACGTGTAGTGTTGTTCTATTACCCATACCTGGTCCTAGGATCTGTAGGAGATGAAAACATAGTGTGAACGACTTGTTATCGTTCAGGGTTGGTATCGGAGAAATGCTTTGAACGACTTGTTATCGTTCAGGGTTGGTATCGGAGAAATGCTGTGAACGACTTGTTATCGTTCAGGGTTGGTATCGGAGAAACGCTGTGAACTACTTGTTATCGTTCATTGTTGGTATCGGAGAAATGCTGTGAACGACTTGTTATCGTTCAGAGTTGGAATAAGAGAAATGCTGTGAACGACTTGTTATCGTTCATAGTTGGGATAAGAGAAATGCTATGAACGACTTGTTTTCGTTCAGAGTTGGTATAAGAGACATGCTGTGAACGACTTGTTATCGTTCATAGTTGGTATAAGAGAAATGCTGTGAACGACCTGTTATCGTTCAGGGTTGGTATCGGAGATATGCTGTGAACGACTTGTTATCGTTCATAGTTGGTATAAGAGAAATGCTATGAACGACTTGTTTTCGTTCAGAGTTGGTATAAGAGAAATGCTGTGAACGACTTGTTATCGTTCAGAGTTGGTATAAGAGAAATGCTGTGAACGACTTGTCATCGTTCAGGGTTGGTATCGGAGAAATGCTGTGAACGACTTGTTATACAAGATACAAGAATTTTTTTATTTAGAGTCGTGTTTGTAACAATGCAACTTTAGCTCAGAAGAGCTATTCTTGCGACTATTTAACAATCATAATTGATAGAAACAATAAAATATCACAAAGGTAGCATGCATCACAGATGGTTGAATAAAAGGTAAAATAGCACGGTAATTAAAGGTCATGCGAATATAAAGCTCATGCAACATATAAATTAATTTAAGTTAAGAGACGTTTCAGTCTAATGTACATATATGCCAATATGGCAAAAACTAAAAATTAACAGAATACAAGCTAATATATCATAATCTAAAACAACAAAGCATACATTTATGAAGCAATATTTAGGAATTTACAGCATAAAAGAAGAATTACGCAAAAGAAAGTAAAGCATCACTATAAGAACTAAAACTTGTGCATGACAAATATTTCTGGAGCAATAAAAACGCAAAATCTAGAACCAAAAATCAATCATTCATCTTTGTACAGATGGAACATGTACAGATGGGACCATCCCAGGTGTGGACCAGCCTCTGGAATTCTGGGAAGCATTCACATCTCCGCAATTCATTTGGAAGACTGTTCCACACCCGGGCCGCCTTAAACGAGAAGGATTTCTGCCCGTACCTTGTAGTTTTTACAGATGGGATGCTGACTGTGAAGTCCCTTCTGAGATTATAAGCAGATTCCCTTAGTTTTACTAAATCTCGTATATAATTAGGAGAAATCTTGTGTAGTATTTTAAAAACTTCACAGCCCATATCTGTTAGCCTCTTAACATGTAAAAGAGTACTATTAGTAGATTTTAAAAGCTGACTAAAAGTTGATACATAATCACTCTCCACGAATCTCAGTGCACGCTCCTGAATCTTTTCCATCTTTCTCACACTTTTCAAGCTAGTAAAATGCCAAACCAGTGGGCAGAAATGAAAACTAGATATAATAAAAGAATTGTATATGACTCTCCTACCTTGTTTTGTTAAAAAAAAACTCCAATTCTTTTAAGAACATTTAGCTGTCTAGAAGTCTTTGAACAAATTTCTAAAACATGTATATCAAAATTTAAAAATGAGTCAAAATCGACACCAAGTAACTTCACAGTTTTTTCAGGCTTAATGGTTACATTTTCTATTTTGAAAGAATTAAAAGTCTCAATAGTTTTCCTACCTAGACATATGGCCTGAAATTTATCAGGATTTGCCCTCATGCGGTTTTTGTTAAACCAGTTAACCAAGTTTGAACAGTCTGTTTCAATTGACTGCTTAAGAACAAGAGGATCCGATCCTTATTGGATGAGCTCACCGTGTTGTCATCCGCATAATTATAGAGTTTGGATGATTTGACATATAAGAACATATCATTAATAAAGATGTTAAAAAGTAGGGGCCCCATAATTGTGCCCTGAGGGACTCCCTTTAGCACTTCCAACCAGTCGCCGCATTTGGAACCCAACTTGACCTGTTGTAATCTGTTACCCAGATAGCTAGATACCAACAGGTTGTTATCGTTCAGAGTTGGTATCGGAGAAATGCTGTGAACGACTTGTTATCGTTAATAGTTGGTATAAGAAAAATGCTGCGAACGACTTGTTATCGTTCAGAGTTGGTATCGGAGAAACGCTGTGAACGACTTGTTATCGTTCAGAGTTGGTATAAGAGAAATGCTGTGAACGACTTGTTATCGTTCAGGGTTGGTATCGGAGAAATGCTGTGAACGACTTGTGATCGTTCAGAGTTGGTATCGGAGAAATGCTGTTAACGACTTGCTATCGTTCAGAGTTGGTATCGGAGAAATGCTGTGAACCCCCTGTTATCGTTCAGAGTTGGTATCGGAGAAATGCTGTGAACGACTTGTGATCGTTCAGAGTTGGTATCGGAGAAATGCTGTTAACGACTTGCTATCGTTCAGAGTTGGTATCGGAGAAATGCTGTTAACGACTTGCTATCGTTCAGAGTTGGTATCGGAGAAATGATGTGAACGACTTGCTATCGTTCAGAGTTGGTATCGGAGAAATGCTGTTCTAAAGAAAACATCGAGCTCTAAACGACGCAACTTTTGAAATGTTTTTCCCAGAGCTGTCAACGGGTTGTAAAATCCTAATTATGTCAGAATTTTATCTACGTTTGCAAGTTATCACCATTTCTCGAAGGTGACTGTACCAGTCATTAAATCGACACAAACTGGCATCTTCTTCTGCACCACTGTACAGGGAACAAAACTAGAATGTCTTGTTACACAATCTGATTCCAAGGAAGATGCAGCCATTACTGTTTTCATGCAAGATCTCAGGGCGTCACTTCTGTCAGATTGGTACGGCACAATCAATAGGCACCATACAGGTTGAATAACTGCAGACGCTATTCTCAGGTTTTTGTTATCGAAGACGTGACCTCTGTAACTTTTCTTGGAAGACTAAGACAATGGTGTGTCGGTCAAACTAAAATGTCGTCGCTTGGATATGTTAAGTACCATAGCCTTCATAAACGTGCCTCCCCCAAACACTGTGTTGTACGTCTGCTGATTATCATATCTGCCTGGAAAAAGTGATATTTGGAACAACCCCGTGCATATCGAATCCCTATCGACATTTAAACACCGTGGGTGGGTGAAGCAGGCATGTTTCTTTCAAGAAAGGAACAGTACACGGATGGAAAAACTAGATTAGTAGTAGGTCATGATCTAAGTAAAGATCGAGTTGAGCGACTGATGCAAAGAATCTCCAGTGTTTTAACTTAAGATTCACAGGGGTTTTTACAAGTGTGTTTTTTTTTTTATCTGTCGTGGAAACTGTTCGATAGTATACAGCCTCAAATGAAAGCAACAGCAATGTTCAAATAGAGCTGGACGCAGCTTGTTCTCTCGATATGCCCAAAGTACGCTGAAAAATCGTAATTGAAAAAAAATTGTCGACTAGGAATTCAATCATTTGTCAAAGTTTAGACCTTTCAGTGTGTTGGCAAGAGGCTTATGTGCAGCCCTACAATCTTTACACACCGCCGTCATATAACCTGAGATGTGTTATCATATACCTGTTGAATCTTGATATAGTAATACAAGCAATTTCAGACCATGAAATACAACGTACTGTATTGCACATGTGCAATACGGAATGTTGTATTACCTACTAGCCGGAACTACTTTTTATGGGAATCCCCTTGTCATGGCGAACTGAAAAGTTCCCGGTATTTGCAAAAAATATCAAAGTTTATAAAATCTTTGTATCGATCTTTACCAAATACGGAAGGTATGTGATAAAAACAAGACCACACACTTGTGTTTTTCTAACGAATCAGAAAGCACTCATTTATTGCGCGGAAGTATATATTCACTCGTTGCGCTCCGCGCACTCGTGAATATATTCGTCCTCGCAATAAAAACACAAGTGTGTGGTCTTGCATGACCTTACATGTCGAATGGCCCCACAATCTTTGGACACCGCTATGACTTTAGATGTCGTATGGTCCTACAATCTTTGGACACCATCGTCATATAACCTTAGATGTTGTATGAACCCACAATCTTTAGACACCGTCGTCATATAACCTAAGATGTTGTATGGGCCCACAATCTTTGGACACGGTCGTCATATGACCTTGACTGTTGTATGGCCCCACAATCTATGGAGACCGTCGTCATATGACCTTATATGTCGCATGGCCCCACAATCCTTTGGACACCATCGTCATATAACTTTATATGTTAAATGGCCCACAATGTTTAGACACCTTCGTCATATGACCTTAGATGTTGTATGGCCCCACAACACCATTTTCATATGCCATTGGCTGTGGTATGGCCCCACAATCTATGGACACCGTGGTCATATGACCTTGGCTGTTGTATGGACACCATTATTATATGACCTTGGCTGGTGTATGGCCCCACAATCCTTTGACACCATTATCATATGATATTGGATGTGGTATGGCCCCACAATCTTTGGACATCATTATTATATGACCTTGGCTGTTGTATGGCCCCACAATCCTTTGACACCATTATTATATGACCTTGACTGTTGTATGGCCCCACAATCCTTTGACACCATTATTATATGACCTTGGCTTTGGTATGGCCCCACAATCATTTGACACCGTTATTATATGACCTTGACTGGTGTATGGCCCTAAAATCTTTGGACACCATCACTATATGACCTTAGATGTTGTATGACCCACCAACCTTTTGACACCGTCACTATATGGCCTTAGATGTTGTATGACACATCAATCTTTGGACACCGTCACTATATAGCCTCAGATGTTGTATGACGCACCAATCTTTGGACACCGGCACTATATAACATTAGATGTTGTATGACCCCCCAATCTTTGTACACCGTCACTATATGACCTTAGATGTTGTATGACCCACCAATCTTTTGACACCGTCACTATATAACCTCAGATGTTGTATGACCCACCAATCTTTGGACACCGTCACTATATGACCTTAGATGTTGTATGACCCACAAATCTTTGGACACCGTCACTATATGACCTTAGATGTTGTATGACCCATCAATCTTTGGACACCGTCACTATATGTCCTTGGCTGTGGTATGGCCCCCGTCACTATATGACCTTAGATGTTGTATGACCCACCAATCTTTGGACACCGTCACTATTTGACCTTAGATGTTGTATGACCCACCAATCTTTGGACATTGTCGCTATATAACCTTAGCTATTGTATGACCCACCAATCTTTGGACATTGTCGTTATAGGACCTTAGCTATTGTATGTTAACAGTTGTTGTGGGGACATGAAATCCAAATACACATATAACCCATTAATTTTCTCTTCTTAGGAAAAAACCACAACCAACACTCAAATAAACTTCGAAAAATATTTTATATACCGTAACAATC
This sequence comes from Mizuhopecten yessoensis, assembly GCF_002113885.1. Lineage (NCBI taxonomy): Eukaryota > Metazoa > Mollusca > Bivalvia > Pectinida > Pectinidae > Mizuhopecten > Mizuhopecten yessoensis. Next base: position 134,863 of record NW_018406312.1, read on the forward strand.
TGCATGATCATATAGACACCATCAGCGATCAGCTAAGTTGAGATTATTATGTATTTTATCTTACAGACGCATGAATCACATCTGAATGCAGGCATCAGCAACAATTGTACAAAACACAGACAGGTGTATATTTATATATATATACCAGTAAACTTTTCAGTTACTCTTTAAAACTGGTGTCTTTAAATAGAGTAACTGTTAGAAATAACAGTGAGGACTGTTGGCACAATAAGTAGAATTTACTTTCTGTAAACTAGAACAAAAATGTCAATAATAAACACTTAAACTACTCTACGCTAAAGTTACATAGAAAATAAAGTAGAAAATCGTCAATACCTAATGACAAGCTCAGAACTAAAAGTCAATTAACAATTAACACCAGAGTATGGAGTCATCTTGAACCCTCACAAAAATAAAGAAGAGGAAAGAAATGAGAAGGCGAAACTATGTGCTCAAAAGGGGTAAGAGTTCACCAGATGTAGCATCCTTCAGGATGTCGCCCATCAAATTCCACTAAGTAGGAACGAGTTTCAGTGACCGTGTCTTTGATTAAAAGGGTGCACACTGAAATAGCCTCGGTGTAAATGAGGTCTTGATAATGACGATTCAATTTCTTCAAATTATATAAGATTTAGCCTCTTGATAAGAACACCTGTGGTAAGTAATTTGGTCAATAGGACGAATTTGTCAAGCAAACCCCGATATCCTGACAGGCGGCCTCGGAACAATTAAATAATATAATCGTTAACACGAAAAATTCATATTAACCCTTTCACCCCTTTGTAACTTTAGTGGACTCTACCATGCACTGATCTGGATGAGTCCATTATGGTCTACAGTGGTGAAAGGGTTAAGGGGAGGCTGACATGTTCCTTCTGAGGAAAGGAAGTTTACAATCTGAAATTTAAGTTATTACATTTGTCAAGGATTTTGGTAGGGAGATGGTATTATTAACTTTTATTATACCCTAAATCTCTGTTATAGAGTAAGACTATGGATTCCTTAATAAAAACTTAAACAATCAATACAAAATAATATAATAGATGGGACTACGAGAATAATGGCATTACTACTGTATGGATCAATAAGGTATAACTAATGGCAAAAGTAATCCAAAATGTGAACACAATTATTGGCAAACATCAAATGTTATCAACCAATGCATCATCTAACAGTGTAAGATAAAGACAAATAAAAACAGATTAGTACATGTAGCAGCAGCTTGAGAACATTTGCAGCAAAAAGCGAATACTTGTACATAGATATAAAATTCTTACTGTAATATACCGGGTAATGCATATAAATATTAGTAGCATATGACAAATTGTGGATTAAGTAGTATACATTTATATCAAACGGTGGTTTTTTTTCATAGTTATTGAAACCAGAATGAACAATTGGCAGGATTTGGGGCAGTAGAGTTGTACCTAATGCAACAAGTAACTGGCGTTAAGTCATTCATCCCTGAAATTTCATAATGAACTATTCCAACCTTTGCATTGGAAGAGTTTAAATGTGTCTGACAGGGGTGGGTGAGTTAAGACACATACTTACCGTTAACCATGTACGTTAATGACACATTTCTAGGGACCAAAAAGAGTTCACTAATAACTGTACTGGAGTGAACATAGATCACAACTTTGTACATTTCATATTGATACATGTTCAACAGCAAATATTGCTTTCCTGCATTTCATTTCTAGGTAATTTAAAGGAAACAAGTTACAATTTTGGACTCTAAAATTGAGCATTTTCAACTGGTAAAAGCTAAACTTTTCACCTGAAAGAATAGCTCAAACTATGCCAAAAGTGTTATTTTTCCCAAGGGTGTACAAACACACTTTATATTTATGCATTTAATTTTGAGAACGTGTTATCTCCCCCATGGAAATTTTTAGTATTTTAAGTATGCATTTATTATTTCTTCAAATGAACTGAGTGAAAATATGCCCTAAGTGCCATTTTTATGTGGAATCACGAGACAACCCCTACAAAACCACACCACCCAGAATTACTTGTCGTTATACTATTTATAACAGATATTCCCTTAGAAAATAGAAAACAAAGAGAGACAACTCTTGTATTTTGTCCTATTACGAAGAAGATATTCCAGACTGCCTCTAACAACATTGGTGAGTCAGTATTCTCCTTAGTAGACTACTGGTGATGTTAACGTAATCGAGTAGAGAGTTATTTCTCTCTTAATTGTTTTTGGGGACTCTGTTATTTGTGTCATTAGAAATTTGTAAATATATCTGATGCTGTGAAAGACTTGACTTTCAATAAATTATATATTTAATTCTCATGTTGGCCCAGTGAATTGTAGATTCTTTGTACAGAATCATAACTATTGTCTATTTAATTACACATGTTATACACTTACAGATATTTGAAACGTTCAAACGTGGACTTGATGACAAACTAAGCAGTGACAATGTACATCATGATCAACCTAGACCTGCTCTGATCATGGCTGCTGTATAAAAAGCATATTGAATTACGTTTTGATCCTGCGTAAATCTTTTTTTACCCCAAATATGTAGTAAATTCAACACAATTCAAAACATTAAAATAAATCTATGACCTGAAACCTAATCTACTTGCCCTATTTTTCTTGACTAGACAGACCACGCAGTATTTTACGCGATGAGGTGCTTATCATACCTACTGTACCAATGATATGCCCACTCCCAGTATTAAACTGGCATCATCTAACCACTTTTTTAAACTGAATTTAAATATGGTTGAGTAGCACAACATCAAATTGAGAAGGAAACCTAGCGCTCATTTCAACATCCCCTCCCTCAAAATCATAGTCAAAACATCCTCGATATCCAGGGGTTACGCTCACTATTGCTCTCTGCACCCCTGGAATACGTCATAGCAAAACCGAAGGCTCGGTGTGCGCCACCTTGTTGGTGAGACAAGAAGATTATTTCGACCCTTTGATATACATCAAAAGAATCTCGCAGTCACATAACGGTAAATATTGACAAGCTTTGAAGTCAGGCGTCTCCTTTGTAATCTTCGCTTTGACATATTCCAGGGGTGTAGAGAGCAAAAGGGAGCATAACCCCTGGATATCGAGGATGAAGCCAAATATGCTAAACTAATGATTATTACTTAAAGGATATACAATTGCAATGTGTGTAGTCACAATGCACGCTAAAATGACATTGAATACACATACAGAATTAGACTTGAATCATTTGAACCGAGATTTCATGTTCATGACTACATTCATATTTTCTTTTGATGCAAAATATCACACCTGGCATCAATATATACCAGAACTTTGGAATCAAGCTTTTTTTTTCCCCGAGTCAACAATAAACCCTATTGTTATATTGGATTGTTCCCCTAATATGACACTAACACAGCGATACCGTACTGGTTACATGGATATACACGAATATACATGATTAATACCTAGGTCCCATACACATTCATTGTGTAGAGAAATGCCCTGAGAAGTTACATACAATCGGATGTACCTGCCTCATACCACTGGCCACAAATATAACCCACATTATCTAACATTTCTTACAACCTGTCAATTTCATGAATGGCATGTTTTGAAGAAATACCGACCGACGGCTGGAAATGTATACCTGGCTAAAGGTAGATGAAAATGGACACACACCAACTGTTTTGTGAAGATGTATACCTGGATGTTTGAGGAGTTCTGGGGACATCTACCGACCAAAAGCATTGTGTACCTGGACAGCAGTAACGACTATGAACAGAGCCTACTTACTGACCATTGGAGTTGTGTACCTGGACAGCAGTAGATGACCATGAATTTGGATAACCTAGTTATGTACCTGGACAGCAGTAGATGACCATGAATTTGGATAACCTAGTTATGTACCTGGACAGCAGTAGATGACCATGAATTTGGATAACCTAGTTATGTACCTGGACAGCAGTAGATGACCATGAATTTGGATAACCTAGTTATGTACCTGGACAGCAGTAGATGACCATGAATTTGGATAACCTAGTTATGTACCTGGACAGCAGTAGATGACCATGAATTTGGATAACCTAGTTATGTACCTGGACACAGGTATGTGACTCCGGACAGGGGATACCTAATGACCATTGGAGTTGTGTACCTGGACAGCAGTAGTCTAGATGACCATAGAGGTTACCAACTGACCACTGGAATTTGTACATTTTACATATTTTTTGTATTTTTACATTTAAAAATTATCCAAATTCATTACTGTTAAATCAAGTACCTAGACACAGGTATGTGTGGATTAACAAAGAACACATCCTGATGAATGGAGTTGTGTACCTGGGCCAGGTATATGATGACGACCAGCGGTTTCAGACACCTACCTAATATTCTTAAGTAATGTTCATGGACATTTATAAACAATGAATCAGTGAATGTTTGGAATTCCAGAGATCAGGGGAGTGTTTGAAATAATAAGACAAGTAAAGAGAACTGAAACAAACACAAATAGGGACGGACGTACAGTGCCAGATAGAATGACCAGGCCAACATCATCCTCGATACCGCAAGGGTTTCACTTAATTACGTTCTCTGCACCCCTGGAATATGTTATAACAAAATCAAAGGCTCAGTGTGTGCCACATTGTTGATGAGACAAGAAGATTAGTTTGATCGTTTGACGTACATCAAAATAATCTGTCGGTCATATGACGGTAAAATTGACTGGTTTTGAAGTCGGGCGTTGTTCCTCTTTTAATCTTCAAAGGACAGGTATTGGCCTAGCTATCGGTCAGGTTTTTTTCCTGAGACCAATCAAATAGTGTTCCTTCAATTTTGCTATGACATATTCCAGGGGTGCAGAGGGCTTAAGTGAGGATTACCCCTGGAGTAATGAGGATGTGCACATTTATTTATTCCAGGTGAGTACCTCATTAGTTAGTACTCAAAACAGGGATACCACCATCACCCAGGCTCTGGTGTTGTCAGCTTATGGTAATTACATACAGCAAGTCTCTTCAGAGAATTGGCCCCACTTTGGTGGGTTTTTTTGGCGACTATGCTTGCATTGTTACAAATTTGAAGTTGTAAATTTCGTATACGATAATACAAGAGGACCAATGGGCCTGCATCTCTCACCCAGTATTAATCTCACACTTGCAACCTTAAAAGTGAACTAAAATAAAGCTATAGGCAATGTAAGTCGAAGGACATTCATTGAACAAACTTGGTAATTCTTCATCCAAGCATTCTACTGACTAAATAACATCACCCTAGGCCTCTTGGTTATTCAGAAGAAGTTGTTTAAAGAAAAAAATCTGATGCCGAACAATGGACGGATGGTGGATGCCACACCATGTCATAAGCTCACTTGCTCCTTTGGACCAGGAGAGCCAAAAAACAAATATGACATCCTGAAAATAAGAACAACCTTTTTTTTTCCTTGAGGAATTTTGTAGTACCGGTAGGTTTGCAGCAATGCTTGGTTTTATAAAAAATATTACAAAATAAATCCTGTAGGACCTACGGTGTGAGCAGATCAAACTTGATTGCCACAGGGCTGTAGTTTTGATTAGTTTCTTAAAAAAATACAGATAAAGCAAAATAAGTAAAATATCCTCCCCTCAAAAATCCCTACGATGATCGAGACCTAGACTTTGTGGACACGATGATGCTTGCATGTTGGTCATAATTCGTCCTTCTTGTTGTGTAGATTGACTGCCTCGCTATTGACCTCGCCCAAGATGGTGACCGAGTCCTCGGTGTCGGAGAAGTAGCTCTGTTCACCGGTGTAGTGGGTTGGGTACACCAAGAAGGGGTAGGCAGACAGACCTACTATGTCTCTTGGTGAAAACTGTTCTTTCCACTTACCCCTGAAACATGGACATAAGTAAATAAGGAACTGTCACAGCTACACAATCGCCAATACATTTTGCTTTTTCTGTGCTAATTTGCCATTCATTGAACTGATTACAAACTTTTGGAATATTTATTGAATAAATTTGAATGAAAACTTGTGCTTTTTGCATATGGGTTTGATTACTCTAACATAATCATGTAATTTTATCTACAAAGTTAAGGAATGTCTCAAACTTATAATGGTTGCACTGGAGCTAGGAACTGAGATTCTGTTAAATATTACAGTTATTGTTTGTGAAGCAGAAGTGATGTAATTGCCAAATTTTTTTTAACCACATAATAAAAAATACCACACTTATAACAGGAAAACTCATTTTGAACTAGCTCACATAATTTTCATCACAGGTAAATACCAAAGCAATACTAAAACAAGAAAACTAAAAGAAATTGATTCTCAAAAACATTGTGAAATTTGCATCAGCTGTTAATAAAGGTAACGGTCATACTGAAGGGTAGAGGAATGTTGAGGAAGAAGTACCCGTAAATCACTGGTGATCTGGTGTTCCGGTACAGCAGTTTCTTTTATAAAGTGACATCGACTTTTTGTTTAGCTTTTAAGTGATACATTTGTATCAGTCATTATACATTGTAATGTCCAAATTAAAAAATGTTAAACATTGCAGTAGAACATATTTTATGAGGTATTACAAATATTATTGTGCAGCTCGGCTAGAAAAATAACACTGTTTACATTGTAGAAGGACACTGTTCCTAATGTGACAGTTACACCTCATGATGAAGCCCTTAACTCATTGACCCCTGAAGACACATTTGAACTCTCCCAATTCAAATGTTGGAATAGTTCATTATGAAATTTGAGAGGGTGAATGAGTGAAGTCCATGAAGAACCTTGAGAAAAGGAATTCAAGGTATCCGAATTAACATAGGGACAAACTTGTCAAAAGTGGGGTATAGTGTGGAGGGAAATTTATACATGGTGTTATCAAAACTATGGGGATATAATCACCCATATAAAGTATGAAGGAATACTCACTCAGGGTGTTTGTCAAACATAATCGGGAGGTACTCATCAACAGGAATCATCTTGCTGAGGGGTTCCTGCTGGAGAAGTTTTTTTGCCCCGCGGTTAGACAGAATATAACTCAGTGTCCAGTAAGAGTAGCTTGGCCAGACAAGAGTCTCTGACCCTTCAACATAACTTTCCTCTGAGATCTTCAAACGTTTGCGACCAAGATATCTGAAATGAATTTTTTAAAAATCCAATAAAAATCTCCTACCATTTACTGAAATGATTCATCAAAACAGTAGGAGACCACAAGGAAACTAGATGATTACCCCTGTGGTACCTAGGACATACTCCAGCTAACCCTAGATGATGACCCCTGTGGTACCTAGGACATATTCCAGCTAACACTAGATGATGATCCCTGTGGTACCTTAGACATACTCCAGCTAACAAACTAGATGATTACCCCTGTGGTACCTAGGACATAGTCCAGCTAACCCTAGATGATGACCCCTGTGGTACCTTAGACATACAGTAGGAGACCACAAGGAAACTAGATGATTACCCCTGTGGTACCTCGGACATACTCCAGCTAACCCTAGATGATGACCCCTGTGGTACCTAGGACATACTCCAGCTACTAGATGATTACCCCTGTGGTACCTAGGACATCCTCCAGCTAACCCTAGATGATGATCCCTGTGGTACCTAGGAAATACTCCAGCTAACACTAGATGATGACCCCTGTGGGACCTAGGACATACTCCAGCTAACACTAGATGATGATCCCTGTGGTATCTAGGACATAATCCAGCTAACACTAGTTGATGACCCCTGTGGTACCTAGAACATACTCCAGCTAACCCTAGATGATGACCCCTGTGGTACCTATAACATACTCTAGCTAACACTAGATGATGACCCCTGTGGTACCTAGGACATATTCCAGCTAACACTAGATGATGATCCCTGTGGTATCTAGGACATACTCCAGCTAACACTAGTTGATGACCCCTGTGGTACCTAGAACATACTCCAGCTAACACTAGATGATGACCCCTGTGGTATCTAGGACATCCTCCAGCTAACACTAGATGATGACCCCTGTGGTACTTAGGACATACTCCAGCTAACACTAGATGATGATCCCTGTGGTATGTAGGACATACTCCAGCTAACACTAGTTGATGACCACTGTGGTACCTAGGACATAATCCAGCTAACACTAGATGATGACCCCTGTGGTACCTTAGACATACTCCAGCTAACACTAGATGATGACCCCCGTGGTACCTTAGACATACTCCAGCTAACACTAGATGATGACCCCTGTGGTACCTAGACATACTCCAGCTAACACTAGATGATCCCTGTGGTATCTAGGACATACTCCAGCCTACACTAGATGATGACCCCTGTGGTACCTAGAACATACTCCAGCTAACACTAGATGATGATCCCTGTGGTACCTTAGACATACTCCAGCTAACACTAGATGATCCCTGTGGTACCTAGGACATACTCCAGCCTACACTAGATGATGACCCCTGTGGTACCTAGGACATCCCCCAGCTAACACTAGATGATCCCTGTGGTATCTAGGACATACTCAAGCCTACACTAGATGATGACCCCTGTGGTACCTAGGAAATCCTCCAGCTAACACTAGATGATCCCTGTGGTATCTAGGACATACTCAAGCCTACACTAGATGATGACCCCTGTGGTACCTAGGAAATCCTCCAGCTAACACTAGATGATCCCTGTGGTATCTAGGACATACCCCAGCCTACACTAGATGATGACCCCTGTGGTACCTAGAACATACTCCAGCTAACACTATATGATGATCCCTGTGGTACCTTAGACATACTCCAGCTAACACTAGATGATGAGCCCTGTGGTACCTAGGACATACTCCAGCTAACACTAGATGATGACCCCCGGTGGTACCTAGGACATACTCCAGCTAACACTAGATGATGACCCCTGTGGTACCTTAGACATTCTCCAGCTAACACTAGATGATGACCCCCGTGGTACCTTAGACATACTCCAGCTAACACTAGAAGATGACCCCTGTGGTACCTTAGACATACTCCAGCTAACACTCGATGATGGCTCCTGTGGTACCTAGTACATACTTCAGCTAACACTAGTTGATGACCCCTGTGGTACCTAGGACATACTTCAGCTAACACTAGATGATGACCCCTGTGGTACCTAGGACATACTCCAGCTAACACTAGATGATGACCCCTGTGGTACCTTAGACATTCTCCAGCTAACACTCGATGATGGCTCCTGTGGTACCTAGTACATACTTCAGCTAACACTAGTTGATGACCCCTGTGGTACCTAGGACATACTCGAACTAACAATAGATGATGACCCCTGTGGTACCTAGGACATACTCCAGCTAACACTAGATGACCCCTGTGGTACCTTAGACATACTCCAGCTAACACTAGATGATGATCCCTGTGGTACCTAGGACATATTCCAGGTAAAACTCGATGATGAACCCTGTGGTACCTAGGACATACTCGAGCTAACACTAGATGATGCCCCCTGTGGTACCTAGGACATACTCCAGCTAACACTAGATGATGACCCCGGTGGTACCTAGGACATACTCCAGCTAAGACTAGATGATGACCCCTGTGGTTCCTAGGCTGTGGTAACAAAGACATATTCCAGCTAACACTAGATGATGACCCCTGGGGTTCCTAGGACATACTCCAGCTAACACTATATGATGACCCCTGTGGTTCCTAGGACATACTCCAGCTAACACTAGATGATGCCCCCTGTGGTACCTAGGACATACTCCAGCTAAGACTAGATGATGACCCCGGTGGTACCTAGGACATACTCCAGGTAACACTCGATGATGAACCCTGGCTAACACTAGATGATGACCCCTGTGGTACCTGGGACATACTCCAGCTAACACTTGATGATGATCCCTGTGGTACCTAGGAAATACTCCAGCTAACACTAGATGAAGACCCCTGTGGTACCTAGGACCTACTCCAGCTAACACTCGATGATGAACCCTGGCTAACACTAGATGATGACCCCGGTGGTACCTAGGACATCCTCCAGCTAACCCTAGATGATCACCCCTGTGGTACCTAGGACATTCTCCAGCTAACACTAGATGATTACCACTGTAGTACCTAGGACATACTCGAGCTAACACTAGATGATGCCCCCGGTGGTACCTAGGACATCCTCCAGCTAACCCTAGATGATGACCCCTGTGGTCCCTAGGACATACTCCAGCTAACACTAGTTGATGACCCCTGTGGTACCTACGACATACTCCAGCTAACCCTAGATGATGACCCCTGGGGTTCCTAGGACATACTCCAGCTAACCCTAGATGATGCTAACACTAGTTGATGACCCCTGTGGTACCTACGACATACTCCAGCTAACCCTAGATAATGACCCCTGTGGTACATAGGACATACTCCAGCTAACACTAGATGATGACCCCTGTGGTACCTAGGACCTACTCCAGCTAACACTCGATGTTGACCCCTGTGGTACCTACAGCAAATCCCAGTCGGGTATTCGATCCTCCACCTCCTGAAGTAGACGCATCAGCTTGGTCCTGAAGTACGGCTCAAATCTCACGTCATCCTCTAACACTAGTGTAGACTTGTAACCCTTGTCAAGGATCTGAAACACAAGGTCAATACCTCAGGCTTATTTCTGCTGAGTTTCCCATCATGAGCATACAGCACAATGTTCGAGTAGAAATAAGATTGTAACATAGCTCTTTATTATATAAGTAAAAAGGTATACCTCCTTCCAAATGAAAAAGTGACTGAGAAAGCATCCTATTTCTCCCATTGTAAGGGACCTGAAAGTAGAAAAAATATCACAAAATTATAATCATTATCAATACATCATGGTATGTGGCTTTTATCCAGGCATTGTATACGATTTGTGTTTTTACTTTCAGGCTTTTTATTAATCAATTACACATCATGCTGTTTCAAAAGGCACAATACATATTTATTTTTTTCAAAATTTCTGCAGTATTTACATTAAAGCAACATAAGAAATACAGTATCATTATAAACAATTACATATCAGTTGTGTGAATATGATTATACTTTGATTCATAAACAACTTTAACATAAACTGATATAAATTGAACATCAGGAAAGACTTTCTACTTCTCCTAGTTAATCTAGTAAATTCAAAACTCATTTAAATTGTCTCAACAAAAGGATATACAGGAATTTGTATTTTGGTGCAAAGATGAATTTCTTGAATGTAACGCATCATACAATTTTTCTTTCTCAGTCTTTCTGTAAAGTTGGTGAGATAAAGGCTGGTTACTGGCCAGCATACTATACAACATCATACAACAGCCTGTCTGTACAGATGGTGAGATAAAGGCTGGTTACTGGCCAGCATACTATACAACATCATACACCAGCCTGTCTGTACAGATGGTGGGATAAAGGCTGGTTACTGGCCAGCATACTATACAACATCATACAACAGCCTGTCTGTACAGATGGTGAGATAAAGGCTGGTTACCTGCCAGCATAAGGGTCTGCATATCCATCCATCATCTCAACTCCCAGCTTGTCTAAGTAGGTGTTATTTAGCTGTCTGTAACATACCAACAAGTTACCTATTAAATCACAGAAATCACAAACAATTCATGGAATTATGTTCCATAAACCAGAACTGACATCTAACCTCGACGACCTTTACAGAGAGCATGTTTGTCTGAGCAAATTTGCTGAATATTGATAGCATAAAAATCCCTTAACCTGGTATATACAGACCTGAGTCAAAACAAGTTGAAAGTTGTTATAATTGCAGAACTTATTATGATTATGCACGAGTAATCTCATTAAATATTTGTGAATCATGTTTTAACAGTTCTCTATACTTTATTCAGCAAGTCCGACATTAATTAAGCCCCTAACACAAAGGGCTCAGTACTCCAGACTGGTTATAGTCTCGACTCCAAATACAGAATTAAAGTCTGGTATTATTTTACATATTTTCACAACCTACCTCCCATCTACAGCATCAAAGATGGTAACCTGGATGCCTAATTCTTTCAGTGCTTCCATCATTCTCTGTCGGCGTTCAGGTCTCCGCACTAGGTTTATCATGTAAATCTGGGGGGAAAGGAACAGGCGTGTCAAATGTATTCCCAGCTTAAACAGGATGGTGACAACTCCTGTCCTTTATCTTTAATGCCTGATTTACTGAGAGATGGTTTACTACACTACCAGGATCCCATATTATTATGTATTATGATTACATGTTACCTTATATTACACATTATTATACCTGCCAGTTCTGTTAGATTTATCTCCCTTGGGAGTTTATATCCTTCTCATATAGAGTGGAATCAGTAAAGGTATCTTAATGAATGAATTGTCATATATAATTTGTTATCAATGAATCTTTATACATAAACTATGTCTAGTGGATTTGTTGGTGTGGACCTTTTCTGAAAAACAAGTACAACATTGAATACACCCTTAACTTTTAAAACAGAAAAAAGTGAATATTCTTAACAAATCATAACACAAAAAGATATTATACATTTAAATGGACAAATAATTTTTCTATTAATACTAGTCAAGCCTCGATGGACTAGTCTACAACATTAACCTAAACATTGTGTATATATATGTATGTCAGTGACAATCATGATCAGTAGGTTTTTCATATAGGAACATCGACCGTATACATGACCAGGGCCTGAGCAGTCAATGATGAGAGTGACCGGTCACATGTTAGCTAATTGCTGTCTGATTGGCTTAGAGGATTCCTGATAGCTAGCTGGTCACTTTTTGCCCAGCGTCCGGAGCTAAATGATCAATCTCATAAGTTTTATATTTCTCCAAAACCAAAACAGATCATTCACCTTACAAACATAAATTAACTAATATATAGGAATCTACACCGACATAGTCCAGAAGATGATGGCTATTATATTAGAGTTGGAGAACAAAATGTTGATACCTCATCAAACATCATCTTGTCTGCGACTGGATCCTCGACGTCTATGTAAGGCGACCTGCGCAGCGGAGGTCTCTTTACTGTGGGAGGTAATAAGATATGTACGATAAATATGAGATTCAATACAAAGATACCAATAAAAACATACATGGTGATTTAAGTGCATGGTACATATTGATTCAAGTGTATGGTACATGTACATGGTGATTCAAGTTGTATGGTACATAGAGATTCAAGTGTATGATACATAGTGTGTCAAGTGTATGGTACATGGTGATTCAAGTGTATGATACATAGTGTGTCAAGTGTGTGATACCTAATGATTCAAGTGTATGCTACATAGTGTTTCAAGTGTATGGTACATGGTGATTCAAGTGTATGATACATAGTGTCAAGTGTATGGTACATGGTGATTCAAGTGTGTGATACATAGTGTGTCAAGTGGATGGTACATGGTGATTCAAGTATATGATACATAGTGTGTAAAGTGTATGATACATAGTGTGTCAAGTATATGGTACATGGTGATTCAATTGTGTGATACATAGTGTGTCAAGTGTATGGTACATGGTGATTCAAGTATATGATACATAGTGTGTCAAGTGTATGGTACATGTACATGGTGATTCAAGTTGTATGGTACATGGTGATTCAAGTGTGTGATACATAGTGTGTCAAGTGTATGATACATAGTGTGTCAAGTGTATGATACATAGTGTGTCAAGTGTATGATACATAGTGATTCAGGTGTGTGATACATAGTGATTCAGGTGTGTGATACATAGTGTGTCAAGTTGTATGGTACATGGTGATTCAAGTGTATGATACATAGTGTGTCAAGTGTATGGTACATGGTGATTCAAGTCAGTGTTCTCACTAAGTTTTGAAACCGATGATTAACTAGGAAAGAATAGTTGTTTGAATATTCATATTCTATAATGTTGACCTATTACTTATTCTAGAAAACATAGCTGGTTCCAAGTAGATGAATCTTTTACTGAGAACACTGCAAGTGTATGGTACATATTGATTCAAGTATATGGTGCATATTGATTCAAGTGTATGGTGCATATTGATTCAAGTGTATGGTACATATTGATTCAAGTGTATGGTACATATTGATTCAAGTGTATGATACATATTGATTCAAGTGTATGGTACATATTGATTCAAGTGTATGATATGAACATGCTGCCAGTCTACTTTGAATACGGAAACAGAAAACTAAATATTTTACATAAAAAGATTAAGACATGCTTGTATTTCTTTAAGATATGATCATTTCATATTATACATTTCATTATACATAATGAATTCCACTTTCACACATACTTTCATACTAATTAATATTGCTCTTTTTGTAAGTGGTATTTTATTTTTTTGTAATGTTATATTAGAAAGGAAGGAAAATCAGATAAGAGAAACAAGAAAACAAAGAAATAAAGGAAATAAAGATAGGTAAATGGACAGAAAGAAAATCAGACAGACAGACAGACAGGCAGACAGACGGAAAGATAGACAGAAAAGAGGAAAAGTACCAGTGTTAAACAAACCAATTTAAAGGATAGAAGTCTGGTAATATATAGGTGTCAGTAGCTAAGTAATTAAGATAATACATTGAATGTTTAAATTTTGTCTTTTTTTTTTTCAAAATAAATTTAAATTAGATCTAACACATAAACAATCGTCAAAATGTAGGTCTAGGAAATATCAATAAGCCTTTTCCATTTTTTCCATTCATTCTGGAAATTAATGAGATATATTTCGTCTTTACTATTTGCCATATATTTTTGCATACTGTAATGTTCTTTAAAGGGGCTGGTCGGGGAAAAAATTACAAAATAAATGGGTCTAAATGCGTTCTCTGGCCTTCCAAAAGTTATATACCACGGCAATATGATGGTCGAGATCTGCTTGCAATGTCCAGTTTTGACCACTGAAATCTCGGGGAAGCCCCGCGTAAATTTAGAGCAGATCTATTTAGCCAGTTTTCTCATGGTTAATCTAACAGATATATTCTCTGGGGTGGCTATGAGTCTAGTCGCTTCTCTGGATTCCTCCAGAGTCTAGTGACTTCTCTTGCCTTCTTCGGAGTCTAGCGTTTCCAATTCATAGTCTTTTATAGCTTCTCCATGGATATTAGGAGTCTAGTCGCTTCTCTGGAGTCGTTCAGAGTCTAGCTGCTTCTCTTGTTTTCTTTGGAGTCTAGCTCGCGTTCTTTATCAAGTTTCTCTGCGTTATAGCTTCTCCATGGAAATTAGGAGTCTAGTCGCTTCTCTGGAGTCGTTCAGAGTCTAGCTGCTTCTCTTGTTTTCTTTGGAGTCTAGCTCGCGCTCTTTATCAAGTTTCTCTGTGACTTCGCAGAGTCTAGCTTCCTTTAAAATCTTTTGAAAAGAATTTGTTACTATTAGTAGGTTTGCTATAGAGTGAGTAGCCCCTGATACGCCAAATGTTTGCAGTAGGTTTTAGTACTTGTTCTTTGCTTGCACAAACATATCTGTGTCTTAACTCAAGTAATAAACAGGTTAACTCTTTCATTGTGTGAAGTTATGTATAAAATATGTCACATGGTTGTTTCGAAAGTGAGGCAGTGAAGATAACAACAATAGCACGCCGTCTATCAGCCATGACGGACTCAACTAGCGGACAAGACAGCATTACTATACGTAAATAATTGTTTTCAAAGGTCATGTATGATGCAAGTGTAGTATTCCTACCTATATGTTGTTGTTATATATAACGGTGTTGATACCTCGTGCCTGTCATGACTTTTGCATGCATCTTTTTCTTTCGCCGCGATGTTTACATTTTGCCTTGTTGATAACGCACATGCGGTAAAATTACATCACTGATCTGGGTCAATTGAGAGTTTTAGACTGTCAGGTGACGATTTAGGATTTCTTTAATATAATTATAATTTTTTACTCTTAGGGAGTGAATTTCAGCAAAATTTGAATCGGTATATTTCATAAGAAGGTATTTTAAACATGTGTATGCCATTTTAGCAAATATGACATTTTTTCCCCCAACAGACCCTTAAATTGAACTTTTAATTCCTTGTATAGATAAAGGCACTTTAAGACATCTTGCCTTGTATATATGCTGTTTTATTATTAAAATAATACTATTGTCACTTTTATTAAGTCCATTATAGTTATAAAAACCAAAAAGAAATGTTTGTTTATTATAATCAAATGGAATAATCAATGCATCTAATAAGAACTCAAAATTTTTGTAAAAGATTTTGTACTTTGTCACATTCCCATAATACATGCTCTATTGTGTTTATTTCTAGTTTACACAGTTCACAGTAAGGGCTATCTACTATTCCTGCCTTAACAAATATGCATTAGTTGTCAAAATGTGCTGATTAATTCTGTACCGGAACCACTGTAATTTGGCATTTTTCGTAATTTCAAATGGCATTTTATATATTTTTTTCCGAACTTCATCATCAAATTGAAATATATCAGTATAGAAGTTTATTAAAGACAGTGGTAGGTTCTAAATTCTCTCTCTCTCTCTCTCTTGCTCACTCTTTTCGTTCTTCTACTACACTCATTCGTTCTTCTCTATCTCCTTTTTTTTTTCTGTGTTATTTTCATTTGTGGTTTGTGTAAAATTTATTGATGTTGCCATGTACATTGTATAAAATATTTCTGGGAGAAGGCTCCATAAGTTGGAATAACTTTGCAAATTTTGAAATAAAATATGAATAAATCAAATGAAATGTATTGTACAATGATAATTATGAAGAAGATACATAATACAATGGAAAACTAATGAACTAATTAGTCTTATCAACAAAACTCATGTTGAGAGGTCATAGAATACATAAATTAGAATAGAAAACAACAGTGCATGCTACAGTATAAGTATACTAAAAGATTATATTAACACTACATGTGATTATATCTATGTTGATTCTACTTTGTAAGTCTACATGATTATATTGATACATGATAAGATGATTTTCAACCATTCCCCAGAGATCCATCATTGTGATTTGATCAGCCATTCGTCTGTTGATGGTGGGCTAAAATGTTGATGCTTCGAAATCTTGGTCAATGTCTCTTGAATGTTTATTGCATTCTTCATTTTTTACTATTATTAATATAATATTATCTCAAATCAAAAACAAAATTCAAAAAAGGATGGAATTACTCATTATTAGTATATACGTATAGTAATACACAGGTGCAAAGCATTGTTTTAAAATTAGTGATTATAAATAGCAACATATTTGTGTTGCAGTCCCTTTTGGAGTGTTTCTTAATAAATCAAAGTAATGTTTTTGAGTGGAAATATACAGCTCTACACACATCATGCGAGAAAATGAACCTCTAGCTGCTTTCCTGAAACCAAATACGACTCATCTCAAAATAGAGGACAATTGTGTTCTCACCTAAAATCTAAAGCCTACACCACTTCTGTAGTACATGTCCTTGGTCTACAAGTCTACACCACTTCTGTAGTACATGTCCTTGGTCTACAACCCTACACTACTTCTGTAGTACATGTCCTTGGTCTACAAGCCTACACTACTTCTGTAGTTCATGTCCTTGGTCTACAACCCTACACTACTTCTGTAGTACATGTCCTTGGTCTACAAGCCTACACTACTTCTGTAGTACATGTCCTTGGTCTACAACCCTACACTACTTCTGTAGTACATGTCCTTGGTCTACAAGCCTACACTACTTCTGTAGTACATGTCCTTGGTCTACAACCCTACACTACTTCTGTAGTACATGTCCTTGGTCTACAAGCCTACACTACTTCTGTAGTACATGTCCTTGGTCTACAACCCTACACTACTTCTGTAGTACATGTCCTTGGTCTACAAGCCTACACTACTTCTGTAGTACATGTCCTTGGTCTACAACCCTACACTACTTCTGTAGTACATGTCCTTGGTCTACAAGCCTACACTACTTCTGTAGTACATGTCCTTGGTCTACAACCCTACACTACTTCTGTAGTACATGTCCTTGGTCTACAACCCTACACTACTTCTGTAGTACATGTCCTTGGTCTACAAGTCTACACTACTTCTGTAGTACATGTCCTTGGTCTACAACCCTACACTACTTCTGTAGTACATGTCCTTGGTCTACAAGTCTACACTACTTCTGTAGTACATGTCCTTGGTCTACAAGTCTACACCACTTCTGTAGTACATGTCCTTGGTCTACAAGTCTTCATCACTTCTGTAGTACATGTCCTTGGTCTACAACCCTACACCACTTCTGTAGTTCATGTTCTTGGTCTACAAATCTACACCACTTCTGTAGTACATGTCCTTGGTCTACAACCCTACACCACTTCTGTAGTTCATGTTCTTGGTCTACAAATCTACACCACTTCTGTAGTACATGTCCTTGGTCTACAACCCTACACTACATCTGTAGTACATGTCCTTGGTCTACAGGTCTACACCACTTCTGTAGTACATGTCCTTGGTCTACAAGTCTACACCACTTCTGTAGTACATGTCCTTGGTCTACAACCCTACACTACTTCTGTAGTACATGTCCTTGGTCTACAAGCCTACACTACTTCTGCAGTACATGTCCTTGGTCTACAACCCTACACTACTTCTGCAGTACATGTCCTTGGTCTACAAGTCTACACCACTTCTGTAGTACATGTCCTTGGTCTACAACCCTACACTACTTCTGTAGTACATGTCCTTGGTCTACAACCCTACACTACTTCTGTAGTACATGTCCTTGGTCTACAAGCTATCAGTGTCATCACCTTGACATTGTACCTATTCACCTCAAACACAATCATAGAGTACCTTCTATTGAATTATCATGTGTTTGAAAACTGTATGGGCAATACATGAAAGAGAACTTATGACACAGAATTGTCATTGAAAGGTGACGGAGCTAGATTGATCACGATGTATTCCGTTCTCCAGGGGATGAAGGATATCGTGTCCAGTATCAGGTAAAACCCCAGTCACAATTGCACCGATTTCCGAAAAGGCGATGAGTTTCTTAGCCAAATTCAGCCGGCAAGCCAGGGAATCATAAGGACGCCGGGAGTTTATCGGTCGCTATTGGCCAAATTTTAGACGCCGCACGGGTCACCGGGAGCTTTTAGCGTGGAGATAAAAGTTGCCAGTGACCCCCCCGATTTGTTCTGACCCAAAGTCATTGAAATCTACCCGGAAGTCTCCCGTCAGGTAAGGATTTCGTAAGATTATCTTACAGCTCCCGGTGGCATCGTACGGTCGTTTTGGTGCTGATTTGTTTGCTTCCCTATATATACACGCCATATAAAATGTATCATTCAGATGTCCATTTGATTTAATCCAGCAAATTGTTTACAGGGGCCGTGCGGTGCCCATATCTACTGTGACCAAATCCCAGATATCGAAAAAAAATCCCTGGCACCCCAGGAAGCCGGCCAATTCTTACTTTCCGGCTGGTGGCTGGCGCAAATGTGACTGAAGCATAAGCAGTTTGTTGATTAATAAAAGCACTCCAGCTTCCACATAGTTTTAAGAGACAGATAAGTACTAATTCTACTATATAAAATAAGCTTTTAAACTTATGAGCAAAAAAAGTCTCTATGCAACCTCACAAACACAGGTCATGAGCACACACACGGAAGGTAGGATTAGAACAGGTATCGTAAAGGACCTTAATTAGGTAACAAGTGAAATAACACAGTCCTGATTGGGCCCACATCAAGCCCTTGTTACTACTCAGTGTTATAATTGGGGAAAATATATTTCTTCACGCCAAAACAAAATATTGCATGGCTCTAGAGGCATCCACTTGTCACAAGCAAAGGGAGAGAAGTGTAAATTGATGCACTATCAATTTTCGTGGTAATTTCATTCAATAATTAGAAATTGAATTTGTTCTGAAGTTAAACTGTAGAGCAAATAAATAACATCTTTCTTTCACAAAAAGGATGTGGAACTATACAACAAGTGACAGTTCATGGATGTCAGTTCACTGAAAAGTGTTCTCCATCAATAGGTAACAGTTTGACAATATACATGTAAAAGCGAAATCCCTGTTTATTTTCATGCAACAGGAAAACGATACCGATTTATGCGGGTTGTTGCCTGTCGGACAATCTCTACTATATAGAACCGAGTAAAGGCCATTCCTAAATATGGTTATTAGAGGGTTCATGATCAGTGTAAAAAGCTATGTATACCTGGATATTGTCTGTCTCCTAGCTCCTCATATATAAAGTCAGCGTCTAACCATCAATGTAGAAAATACTTACACACGCCAATCAACATAATTCCAGGCAGTTTCAGGTCAAATGCATGCACAATTTATTTTTGTCTATCTCCTACCAAGTCTCACTAAACACCTTAGGTTTTGACCAAATACCGACATCTTTTAAGTACATATGTACCACAAATCAAGGGCAAAAAAAAAAACTTTTATTAATACTTGTACCATAAATCCAGGCCAATCTTTCTTGACTCTGCATCTAAATGTACAATATATTTCTTCTCTGTATCTCTCCCTGTATCTTAAACAAAATATCCCTACCAACCATTTCCATTTGAGTGCCTTGTAACTAAACACTAAAGGTCCAAACCAACCTTTTCTCTTAAGCTCCCTGTATTTAACTAAACACCAACCAGGGTACTCAAAATCCAGACCACTGTTCACTTCCCTGTATCTAAATATTATAGATCAAGGCCAACATTTTCTTTCCCTGTAACTAATGTAATACCACAGATCCTGGAAGTTTCTCCTCGTTGTATCTAAACATTGATGCTCCAAAGATCAACCTATCCCCTCTCTGCTTCTACATATAAATACTCAATAGACCATTCTTCCCCCTTTCCATTTCTTCTGACATTTAATTATCACCAGTCAATAGCCTTCAATTAACTTAGTGACTTAAAGGATTTCAACAAACACATTTTCCTAATTACTGCCCATATATATATAATGAAAATGTATCTACATTAAATATAAGATAAACATAAAAACACAGTTTATTTTAAGATACAATCGATATGCAACTAAAATACAAAAGACAAACAGACTGTTGATCTGGTATTGTACATTTTAAAATAATCAATTTAACCGAATAGATAAATAAATATCGACTTTTAAAATGATTTCCTGATTACATAAGAAGAACTTTTATGTCACCTAATATATCAACACCTTATAGTTATTGCTTCTACCTTCCTATGCTAAAATAACCTAATAATTAATAAAAATAAAATAAAAATAAATTTAAGTTTGAACCAATCACTGAACAGAATTATGACCTGTACTTACCCATAGTCTCTAGTTTGATAAAGGTGAAGTGATCCGACTCATCTCGTAGGGTGTTGTAGTAATCGAGGGGTATCATCACCTTCCCAAAGTATTCAGTGTTCAACACATACATGCTTAGACCTGCAAACAAGTGTAAACAATAGCAAGAGGATCTGTAGGCCTGTATCGCTCAGTTCACCTCGCATATGTCACCTTCAAGTGAGTTCATTTATTACATTTCCTTTGTATGGTCCTTAGATAAACCCATTAACAGCAAGAACTGTTACATGGGATAGTTTCCCAATGGGAAACTATCCAGGTAATTCTGTTTGAGTGTTATTTGTTTTAAAAATGCCAACTGACTTTAAATAAAATTTACCTTATCTTATCTTATCTTATCTTATATTATCTTACCGCCTAAAGGAACTGCTTACCATAGAAAGTAGGATCTTGTTACCGTAAAATTAGCTGTTCCGCTATTTGGAAAAACAGTTTGTATAAAATATGTTTTTACCGGAATGAGACAATAAAGAGCGATAAAATGATATTGTCTTTATTGATCTGAATGTTAATATGAGGAATCAAATACGTTTCAACAAAACTGTGTAGCGTACCATCATAAATTTGAATAAAAATTATGCATTTCAATCCTTAGATATCATGTTCTGACAGATTGCCACCGAAATAACACAACCCACACATTGTATACTAAAAGGCCTCTGGGATAAGAATGCTACGACAGAAGGGCATCATACTTAAACTCATCGCATTTCTAGCTAGAACCCTGGACAGCATATATACCAAAGTAAATACTATTCTAGTACTCCGGGAATAATACCAAGGTCAATATAATTCTAGAACCCAGGACATAATACCAAGGTCAATACTATTCTATTACCCTGGACATAATACCAAGGTCAATACTAATCTAGAACCCAGTACATAATACCAAGGTCAATACTATTCTATTACCCTGGACATAATACCAAGGTCAATACTAATCTAGAACCCAGGACATAATACCAAGGTCAATACTATTCTATTACCCAGGACATAATACCAAGGTCAATACTAATCTAGAACCCAGTACATAATACCAAGGTCAATACTATTCTATTACCCTGGACATAATACCAAGGTCAATACTAATCTAGAACCCAGGACATAATACCAAGGTCAATACTATTCTAGTACCCAGGACATAATACCAAGGTCAATACTAATCTAGTACCCAGGACACAATACCAAGGTCAATACTATTCTAGTACCCAGGACATAATACCAAGGTCAATACTAATCTAGTACCCAGGAAATAATACCAAGGTCAATACTAATCTAGTACCCAGGACATAATACCAAGGTCAATACTATTCTAGTACCAAGGACATAATACCAAGGTCAATACTATTCTATTACCCTGGACATAATACCAAGATCAATACTAATCTAGTAACCTGGACATATAATACCAAGGTCAATACTAATCTAGTACCCAGGCGTAATACCAAGGTCAATACTAATCTAGTACCCAGGACATAATACCAAGGTCAATACTATTCTATTACCCTAGACATAATACCAAGATCAATACTAATCTAGTAACCTGGACATATAATACAAAGGTCAATACTAATCTAGAACCCAGGACATAATACCAAGGTCTATACTATTCTAGTACCCAGACATTATACCAAGGTCAATACTAAGCTAGTACCCAGGACATAATACCAAGGTCAATCCTAATCTAGTACCCAGGCGTAATCCCAAGGTCAATACTAATCTAGAACCCAGTACATAATACCAAGATCAATACTAATCTAGTAACCTGGACATATAATTCCAAGGTCAATACTATTCTAGTCCCCAGGACATTATACCAAGGTCAATACTATTCTAGTACCCAGGACATCATATCAAGGTCAATACTATACCAGTACCCAGGACATAATACCAAAAGCACAAACCTCTGTTTAAAGACTTACCAGCTGCTTTTACAGAGTAGGCAAAAATAATGATGTCATCATATGGGCCGTTGTAATTCTCAGGCGCAGGATTGTAGGCAATCTTTTCTGTCAGCAAATGATGCATATTGATGAGGAAAGCTGAGTGAACCATAGGTACTTTGAAACACCCAGTCAGTTTTCTGCCCACCATGTCAAAGTAATCATCTGACCTGCTATAGTACCCCTGTAGAACACAATGTCAAACATAGTCTGATACCATGTGGTGTTATATCACCCAAGGCGACACCAGAATTCAGACACGATCTCATGACGTAAAACATACAGTCTGTCTGATACCATGTGGTGTTATATCATCCAAGGCGACACCAGAATTCAGACATGATCTCATGATGTAAAACATGCAGTCTGTCTGATACCATGTGATGTTATATCCCCCAAGGCGACACCAGAATTCAGACATGAACTCATGATGTAAAACATGCAGTCTGTCTAATACCATGTGATTTTATATCACCCAAGGCGACACCAGAATTCAGACATCATCTCATGATGTAAAACATACAGTCTGTCTCATACCATGTGGTGTTATATCACCCAAGGCGACACCAGAATTCAGACATGAACTCATGATGTAAAACATGCAGTCTGTCTGATACCATGTGATGTTATATCACCCACGGCGACACCAGAATTCAGACATGATATCATGATGTAAAAAATACAGTCTGTCTGATACCATGTGTTGTTATATCACACAAGGCGACACCAGAATTCAGACAAGATCTCATGATGTAAAACATAGTCTGATAGCATGTGATGTTATATCACCCAAGGCGAAACCAGAATTCAGACATGAACTCATGATTTAAAACATGCAGTCTGTCTGATACCGTGTGATGTTATATCACCCAAGGCGACGCCAGAATTCAGACATGATCTCATGATGTAAAACATGCAGTCTGTCTAATACCATGTGATTTTATATCACCCAAGGCGACACCAGGATTCAGACATGATCTCATGATGTAAAACATGCAGTCTGTCTAATACCATGTGATTTTATATCACCCAAGGCGACACCAGGATTCAGACATGATCTCATGATGTAAAACATAGTCTGATACCTTGTGATATTATATCACTCAAGGCGACACCAGAATTCAGACATGATCTCATGATGTAATGTGTGACATCAGAATTAAGATGTAACTTCATCATGCAATGTCATCAATAATGACATCAGAATTAAACGATAACCTTGTTATATAATGCCACCAATAATGGCATCAGAATTAAGACTTCAACTATGCTAAATAATTCATTTATATGATAAGAGTTCAGACAATGGACATGATTTTATATCAAAATTGTTGAAGGACTACAAGTTTATGACAAGTGCCTATATATACTGCGTCTAAGAAGTCAACCTGAAGTACTTACCCCATCAGTCATGCCGCCCCAGAAGTTGGAGTAGGTATCACCTACACTGGCATTAAGCATGGGTGCTACTATGGCCCTAAAACATATATATCATATAAAGTTTCAGAAAGACCTGAGATGATTCAAGTTTAACACAAAGGTGAGAAATGAGGCTACAATGTATTGTAATACAACCCAAAGTGCATCACTAAAATCTCGTTTATACTAAGTTATAATTTAGAAAGTGAGTTTAAAAAGAATATGGCAGACATACATCATCACATGAATTTTCACCAGGTTCTTATGTAAAACGTACTCATATTTGCTGGCCTACTTACAATTTTGAATGACCTTTGGCATTTGAATGAGTTCTAGGATGAATAAAGTCAGAATTAATTATCTCATCGCTAAATTACCGTAATAAAATTTACCTAGACACATGACATGGTCATTATTCTTATAATTTGGCTCCAGAAAAGTAAAGCGCTGAAAACTTAAAAGCCTTATGGTAGACAGTAGTCTACTTTGGCAAAATTCAATAGAAACATTCTATTTATAATACAATAAACTTTATACCTTTCCTCGTTCATCAGAAGAGTCAATGTTTGTGGATTTTCTAAAACAACATCTGCATCGATCATCTGCAAAATAAACATCTTAGAAAAAAACTTGATCTTCATGACAAATAACTAATACATAATTTCACATTTTTTATTTCGAATTTATTAACTTTTCAATATGTATCCTAACCTTAATAAGCAATGGGGCAGTTACCTCTTAAATAAGTAAATATTAGGTTCTAGGCTTGAATTATCCATTTTGATTTCATCTACTGGAATATGGAATCCTGTAAAACACATAAGATATTTCAGGGGGTGGGCCTATTATTTTACATAGGTTTCTCACCTGAGATGTAAAGTGGGTTAAGTCTACATCTACAATTGTATGGTCTATCTATATATATACACAAGTAAGGTCTTCTCACATATTCTTCACTTACAAAGAGGTAGTCTGCCCATATTTTCCGTGCGTTATCCAATGCTGCCTGGCGAAGCTTCATGACGTTAGTGAACCGTTCATTGCTCCAGTCGCATGGTCCTCGCTCATCAGCATACTCTGTAAGTCAATCAGATGACAAACACAAACTTAAGCTCCGAATTCATCAACATAGGCTATATGGAAACAAATTCAAAGACCTACAAGACCCGTATAACCTGTCGTTATTTGCTATTTAAAAACAAAAGAATTTGCTATGTCAAATTGCAATAATAACATTTGGTCAGAGCAGTATTAACTCATTCACCCCTGAAATTTTATGATGAACTATTCCAACCTTTGAATTGGAAGAGTTCAAATTTGTCCTCAGAGGTGAATGAGTTAAAGAAACATTTGTACTAATTTTGGTTCCCATCAACTTGGAGGAATCAAACCTAAGGATTAGTCTAAAATGTCTCAGCCAATCAGGAGACAGGGTGCCATTATGGATTTCAAATCAACACAGAAAATAAAAAACACTTGGTCAAAACCATGATTAATTTGGTTAAAATGGGCCAGGACAGACTTGAGAAATAAAACCAGCTCATGGGCCTTAAGTCACTGGAATTTTATACATCAAAGTCATTAAAAAAACCCACACCATTCAATGAATTATATTACTAATGAAAAATGATAGTTTTAGTCTTTTGTTCTATAGATTTAGTTAGCAAGTAGATCCTATACTCCAAGGGCCAAATGGCAAGACCAAGGAACATTATTGACGGATCAGAAGAGGATTTTTTAAGTTTCAGCTACTTCTCTCATTTCATAGCTGCCCAAAGGTGTTGGGAAGGGGTGTCAGGATACCGATTCTCATACATGTATTATAAGACATGCAGCCCATCATCATATTTCCTCATTCCATTTGTCTGACTGACAATCACACATGATAATTCTTGGTCAGAGCAGTATTAACTCATTCACCCCTGAACTTTTATGATGAACTATTCCAACCTTTGAATTGGAAGAGTTCAAATGTGTCCTCAGGGGTGAATGAGTTAAAGAAGATCTCTAAACTCAGTAGATCACTCGGCTAAATCAGTCCTTTTGAAATTGAGTTTTAAGTTTGAAATGGATTTTCAATAGGCCAGCCATGGAAGCAATATTTATTATTTTCTAGTCGACCCAAACAACAACATTTATGTCAGGATCATCCTGATCAGTAGCTCATCTTTACCAAGAATTAGTTAAATCAACCTATTAAAAATCTAACTTCTGATTAAAAAAAATTGGGATGAAAATCATTATATATACAGAAAATTAATGTAAAAATGAATCACATATATATATACGTCCTATATTTACCTTGATCATATTGATATTGTACATCAACAGAGTGATACTGGTCTTTAACGGCTGCTAACCACTGCTTCAGCATGCGTACAGAGTCATCTTTATTGTGATCACTTCTGATCCTATTAAGAATAGAAATATATATAAGATTCATATAATCATATCATATGCCAAATAATATAAACACCACAATCAGCAAAACATCTGGTTCATCAAACTTGATTCCATGCAATAAAATATGTTATAAGCAACAACTTTTAAACATTTTAATATATCACCCATACAGTAATTGTGCAGAAAAGAGCACTGGTTGTTTTGAAATATTTGTAACCAGGTGCAACAAAGGGGTGAAAACATTGTCATACTTGCCAACTCTCCCTATTTAGGAGGGAGACTCCCTATTTTGGACCCTCAAATTTAGCATTTTTAACCGATGAATTTGCTTAACTATTCCTATATTCCAAGACATATGATTACATCTGAAAGAACAACACAAAACAGTTCATTTTAAAGTGTTATTTGGTCCCTAGGGGGTATATAAACATGTAACAGGAGAGGAAAAATCGCGGCCAGACCAGGGTTCGAACCTGAGATCTTCAGAACTTAAGACGGACGCTCTACCAATTATAGTTATCTGGTCGCTGACAATCGACCCAGTCCAGTTCCGCTACATTCCACCCTCCTTTTTCTAAGTCTTTGCCCCCTAAGACACAACTATTTACAACCCAGGTTTAGGTATCCTCTTAATTGCCAAGCATACACCAAATACTTGAAACAAGGGTTGGTCACAGGCACCACTGTAACAGGAGAGGAAAATTGCACGGCCAGATCGGGGTTTGAGCCTTCCGAACTCTATAGACGTATGCTCTACCAATTTAGCTATTTGGTCGCCAACAATCTACCTAGTCCAGTTCCGCTACATACAAATTTTATTTATTTTTTATATTTGTGCATGCAGAATCTCCTCCATGGAAATTTAAAAAAGGTGGCAAGTATGCATTGTGCTCTGCAAGGTATATGGTAAAATTATTGTGTCACAGACACTTAGTTATTAAGTATAACAATTGTCAGTTGACCGTGTGGTTTAGAGTGTTTGAAAGTAATTGAACTTCTAGGCGTGTGCTTGAACATAAGCATAGTTTAGACACCCAGTATTGGTGGCAACTTGTTTGGACATGTAAACATCATAACTGTTTATTTTTGGATGGACCCTGGTGAACAATATTATAGATTGTACATGTCAAATTGTACATGTCAAATTTTTTAAGTTTGCATGTGTAATAAGTTTTTTTTTCTTTCTCTCTAACATCTTTATTTGTTTTTTCCATTTTTTTTTTTACAAAAGACGTACAGCAGAAAACACAACTTGCATACACTTTTGCTCTCGTACTATGGATATTTAGGGAATATTTTCGACTTCCCCTCAGAGATGAGCATTACACAAGTAGTACCTGTATTTTTGTGACCGTAGAATTGCTGTCTGGAGTGATTCAAAATTGGTTAATACACATCTTGGGCGGCAATCGAATTAGGTACAAGTTATAGGTGCATACATGGATAAATACACAAGACTTGGTAAATAAGCTATGGTATCATTAAATTTAGTTAGAAAAAGAGTCTCCATTTTTAAAAGATATTTTGTTTCCCTTACATGTTGCGATATATTTTTCCACATTATTATTTTACACTATATCTCTCTTTATATACACTTTCTATAAAAAGTGTATCACCTTCCATATGTTGTTTGTAAATGTAATATGTGAATAAGTTGGACAGATTCCTTTGGGAAGCCGGCACTAATTTCTCAAGGAAATATGCCATTATATACTTTTTAAAGATATAGAAGTTGACTTTTAAAGTATGCAGTGTTTTGGTTCTATGCACGTGTTTCATGATTAGTTACTTTACCTAAATGCTTTTATAATTTCCATATTATTAAACTACTGAATTTGAAGTGTACAATTCCACTAGTGGGACTAGTAGATTTTTAAAAGAGAGAGCTTGCATTTTTTTTTTTAATTTACAACGAATATATATAGACTGGATAATTAAGATGTTTATTTCAAATATACCTATTGTAAGGCTCTGAATAAATGCTGGTTAAGTGTATACTATAGTTGAGTTATAAAGTACATTTTATAGATTTTAAATTAGAAGAAACAATTTAATTAACAAATATATCCATATATTATAATACATAACTTTTTGTTTTTACGGCCAATTGAATTTAAAACTGTTGTATTTTTTAATCTAAGTTTATAATGTTCTCTCCAGCATCTGTAACAATGCCGGATTCATTCATTTTAATTGCTATTATAATAACGTGGTTAAAAAACATATATGCAGAATAAACATATTGAAAAAAATCAATTATCTTAAAAGAGAAAGACGAGATAAGACAGTAAAACATTTACCATAATGTTATTCGTTTTTTTGGATATTTCAGTTTATCCAGATACTCTAAAAACCAGGGCAGCACATGCTCTTTGTTTCGAACAAGAATAGCTATCATAACAGTTGGTTGGTTATATTCTGGTTCATCATCCGTATCGTCATTCTCGTCTGCCTCTTTGGCGCTTGAGGAGACAGCCAGACAGAACATCAAATAAAACAAAATTGTTTGGCGACACGTCAGCTGATTTCCAGCCATTTCCAACAACATCAACAGTTCCCGAACATGGGTCGTCGTTCGTCACACGCTTGAAAACCGTAGTACAAGCAGTTTCATGTCAAGCGCTTCGTCTGCAGCTTAGTTGTGATCTCGAATATCAAGGAAAGACAACCGACTGGAAGAAAATATGGCGGAGGTTTTAAACAGTTTCTCGGAGTAAAATTGCACATATTTTGATATTAGTTCCATGAACACGAGAAAGTAGGTGATTAGATGATAGGCTTACGGATGCCAAAGATTAGAATATATACAGATAGACTAAAGAATTGTTATGAAACCTGCGATCGGCACAACTGACTGGCACCTGCCCCCTCGATTTCGTCACTTCTGCAGTTTCTAGTACTGTACTACAGTAGGCCTAGTAGGTGTTATATTATCTAAGTCCGCTGCATTTATTACTATTAAATCATGGTTTTTGTTATGGAGTATGAAAGTCCGAAAGTCATACAAAGACTATCATATGTGGACACTGGACAGAGATATTATCCGAGTATAAACAGTAGGCAAATTAGTGAAATTACAGTCTCATGCAAATGTAAAGTTCGGTAATCTTTCATGATGCAAATGTTTGATTCAGTAATACAGCGCAATTGCATAAAATAAATCTTAAGAAGCAGTTTAGTTTAAATGATGTAAATTATAACCATTGTTGAAACAGCTTGTTAAAAATATTGTTGATTTTGTATAAAAAGTGACTTTTAAATATATATTTTTTTTGCACACGCAGATTTGAATGACTAAATAATGAAAGAATTACTTGTGCTAATACAGCCATGTCATACTATTTCTCGTATAGTACTAGTATTCTCCACATAAATGTTATCTCTACCAATGTACATCATTTTTAACATTTTTTTAGTGAAAAAATATGTGCATTATGTTGCGTAAAATTAAAACAATGCCACTTTATTGAAATCACGGACTTAGATTAATCTAATTCTGTGTTGAAATGAACAATAATGTTTACATTGCCTCTGAAGTCATATTATGTTAATTGCACTGAAATATGATACTATGAAAATGAGTTCTAGAGAACATATGGGATGCTATATATATTTGAGTTGTAATTTTTACCATTTAATCAGCAAACATTTCCGATTTTTTTGCGAAAGCCTAACATATTTTTGGATTGATTAAACCACGGAATTAGATTCTGAGGCCGTGATTAAACGAAAATGCCTTGGGTTTTATTAGATTGATTAAACTACGAGTACTTAGGTGCACCAAATATCCTGACTGTTCTGTACTGAAGTATCCATGTAGAAGAACCATTCCTAGCCGTGACATTGTCTGTGGCATATTGCCTGGATGTAAATCCCCAGTAATCGTATTTCTGTGGAAATATTTCTTCTGGTATGCTATTAGGTAGTTCGGTACCTTACTATTTTTACAAAGAGATTTCTATCACTTTTTACAAACATTTAAAGCTCTTTTTAGGGGGTCTTGAGCATTTCCATCTTTGAGTTCTTCTTGAGTCTGCCCTGTCAGGCGCGTAGCTAGCCCCTTTATCATGTGTAAGCCCGACATGGGGTTGGCGAAGGCAGCCCCCCCCCCCCCCCAAAGAGCGAGCAGGGGTCCTAGAAAAAGTCCTATTTTTTGTATATATATATGCCTATTTACGTGGATCCAGTGTAATTCTGAAGATTAACCGTCGGTATTTATCGAGTCATTTCTAAACTTCATACATTTTTGTACTAACTATTAACAATGTTTCATATCTGAGGAATTACATATGTATACTATATATACTATATATTCAAAACTTAAACTCCACTTTAGAGTATCAGCAAGAAAAAAAACCATCATGAAAACCTATACTTGTCAAAATCATGTGCATGCCCAGACTAATTGGCTTACATGGTAGCTATGCGCCTGCCTGTTAGCCTTGGCTTCATGGATTTTGGAGTCGCTGACAAATTTGCATACTAAAATTATGGTAATGATTACTAAAACGAAAACCAAGGTACTTTTTTTTTATTGTTTTAAACAATTTGCATTATTCAATACTTACCATAACATGATTGAGTCCCACTCTATTCTTCCGAGGAAGTGAAATGAAAAAGAACTCAATTTAACAATGCTATACTAAATAGCTAGGTGTCAGCGAAAGTTAACATCTGTAGCAAATACATTTTTTGCTTTCAACACCGTGGTTGTTTAGAGTCTGAGCAAAGAGAGGTAACCTCCATACTATGGTTAGTATTATAAAACACAAATATCAGTGACCTTCACATTGAAAAGAGAACGTTGTATTTACGATTGAAATCTTATATAAACTGACTTGTCAATCACTCTGACTGTTGTTACCAGTTAATTTGTTCTTTATGAACAGGTTGCACACCATACACTCAATTTTGATTGCAAATGATCCCCGCGATTAATTTCCATTAAAATCGGAACATCAACAGGTAACCGTGAGGTGGACCGTCACCTACTGACACCTGGATAACCTTTGTTGTTTTGTGACTGTCTTGTTATTGTTTATTTTGTTTATTCCATATTGAATGTCAACCAGTGCGTGCCTCAGGGCATCGAAACCATGTTTACATGTAGATGTCATTAAGATAAACTGGATATATGAATTTAAAATACAGTAAAATGTCATTTTGTTTAGATTTCATTAGTAAGAGAAATAGTGATAAGGTTGGTGACTGGTTAAAGTAGATATATAGGGGGATAACAGCATCATTTAGAGATTTATATTGTCAAGGACAGCTTATGCAATTTTTGGTAACATTTCACTTTTATTAAAAGAGTTGTTGTCCATCTGTCATGATTCTATATGAATGTGTATCTATTATCTTACCATGTTGTTCCAACTCCTTTCTAAAAAGTTATGACCCTGTATGTATGATCTTACAACTGAATGCATATCCTTCTTCATATAATTAGTGTCCTTGATTTCATACAGCTTAATTGACATTAAACAAATACTACATTAAATACACATAATACCCAATTCAATGATCAAGACACTAGTGGGTTCAAGCTGTACGGGGATTGTATAATTTTATAAGTTAGCTGGAATAACAGTTAATTTTTTGTAGTATAAAGCTAAAATGATCAATTTCTGTTTCACTGTCCCAACTATATTAATTTACGTTAATGTAATAAAAACAAATTATTTTATCATAAAATTAATTTGAAGAAAATTAAAAATAAATAAAATAAAAATAAATCAGAGGAAGAACATCGATACTGTTATATAGAGTACAATTCATTTTGTTGGGACCAAATTGATATTGATTTATTGCCAGTAATGAAAGGGTATGTATCTTAAGTTACCAATATCAATCTTGAAAGTACCATATATAGAATACTCTTTGTAATTTGTACAGATGTTTATGTGCATGGTCAGTGATTCATTCTTATCACGAAGTTACTATTACAATATACAATGCTGTGTGTACAGAACAATGTATCAATCTAGTTGCAACAGGAAGAGAGAGGAAGGATGCCACTGTGTGTATAAAGGAATGAGTCAATGGAAGTTTTCCTCTGTCCTGTGTATATGTACCCAAGGGTGAGTACGTACTGACCAGTCAGGCGTGCTCTGATGATCATTGATCCAGACAGAATGGATCTGACCTCTGGCTAGCTCTTACCTGTAATGTCCAGTCAACAGGTAAACAGGGGTATATTTTTACAGGTACACAATACTGGTGTAGGGCCAATAAGTAACTGTTGTGAATTGCTAGTCAGTTCTTATATGCTGTATGTGATTATGTAGGTGTAAGTGGAGATGTGAGTTAGACACTGGATATATCTATATAGTAGACGGTCCTGAGGATTGTACCTGGTGAGTATCACTCAGTCTGTGTTACATCCTTTGTCTTATCTTCTGATAGCATGATAGATAGTTCAGAGTACAGAGATAATGATAATGTCTGTTGGTACTCAGTATGATGTATCTATATAGTAGACAGTCCTGAGGATTGTACCTTGTGAGTATCATTCAGTCTGTGTTACATCCTTTGTCTTATCTTCTGGTACCATGATAGATAGTTCAGAGTACAGAGATAATGAATATGTCTGTTGGTACTCAGTATGATGAGTATTAGACAACTTGCTAAACTATTCCTATTTTCTAAGATCTGATGATTATACCTGAAAGAACAGCTCAAAAGATACATTTTTAAAATGTTATTTTTTCCTAGAGTATATTTACGCACATTTTGTTAATGCTTTTAATTCTAAGCACGCAAAGTTGGCAAGTATGCATATAACTTACATGAAAAAGTTTCAATGTAAATGCCATATATCATATGGTTTAGGTCATTTATCACCTAACCACCCTGTTATCAGTGACATAACACCCATTACAATGTTACATGTTTAATACCAGGTATACCAGCTAGCAGAGCTGTGATTGGCTGTAGGTTCCCATTGTTTCAAATGTGATGTCATAACTTCATGGCATCACAGACTTCCAATTACACTGTGGGGTTGCAAAAGAAATATAGGCCTGGATTGAAAATATCAAGATCTTGTAATTCATGTTAGCCTGAGTGTTGTTTTTACAGACATCTGTAAAAAAATAAAATGGTTATGTGATAAACAGAATCTTGCATTCATTTCCGTTCTATATGACATTTATGACACTTATCAAGTTTTGATTGTGGCTTGCAATTAAGAGACTTGCTGAAATTAAAATTCCTAGACTTTTTTGTTTTATAAATCGAAAAAGCCTTTAACTACATTCCCTTCAGTTATAGTCCTATAAAAATGTAGTAGGACGAGGAATAGTGATAAAGATAGTGCCGTCGCTGGGGCTCGAACCCGTGACCCTTGGCTCTCCAGCCCTATGCTCTATGGCTGAGCTAAAGGGAAGTTCCCTACAGCTGATGCTTGTAAGACAACCTAATAAATCCACATCTTTTACACTATTCCCACCTTTAATCAAACACCAACCCAGGTTCATTGACTCCCTGCCAAGGGTTCTTCTACGGCACCGATTTGTGGTAGGATGAGGAATAGGGATGAAGATAGTGCTGTCACTGTGGCTTGAACCCGTGACTCTTGGCTCTCCAGCCTGATGCTCTACCGCTGAGCTAAACGGAAATTCCCTACAGCTGACACTTGTAAGGCAACCTAATTAATCCACATCTTTTACAAAAATATAATTTAAAAAAGGATTGAAGACAAATAGAATCAAATGTATAAGTGCATTATGAATATGTGTCTGTACTCCTATTTAGAATTATAGGATTATAGAGCAACCATGGATAGCCAAGTGAAATAGGGAATTCTATGTTACTAAATAATTTGTTCAATGAAAGGTTTGATGCACCAGTGAGCAGAGGGGTGAGCCGAAATAGGGAAATGGTTTATATATCTAAAACGACGATACTGCTTTATTCGGGATGAAACTATTTTACCTTATTGAGCATGGGCATCCCATGGGCCAAGGGAATCCTACATTGTTAATTTAAGTGAAGGGCGTGATCCTCTTTGCGACAGAAAGGCAGGCCCAACAAGGGAAATAGAAGTAAATCTGCTTTTCTAGATTTTAACTAATTTAATAAAATTATTTTACATGGGGCATCCCTGGACAAAGGATTGCACTCATGTATAAATGAGGTTGGGGCCCCCTAGGGATAATCCCAAAAAGAGAAATTATGGATTATTTTGAAAAGACTATATTCCTTACATACATATGTATTCGTTAAAAATGAGTGAATTCATTTTGACCTAACTTGGCATGGTGCATCCCTATTAAAAGGAATTCAATGTTGTGTAAACAAAGAGTGTGGCTTTGGGAGCAAATTATAGGGCAAGGCTCGGTATGGAAATAGGACAAAAACATTTCTCCATGTCTAATAATATTGGCTAATGTTAAAAAATATTAATGAGCAGCTTATGAGGTGGTTTTTTTTCCTGTCTGATTTAATTTGATCTCCAAGACGTTGATCATCCTAGGCCATTGATTGGAGGATAAATTTTCTACTTCTCAATTTTCATTACACCAATTTTGACAAATCTTTTAAATCAATGCCTTTCTTATGGCACTGACCAAGCAATGTTATTTTTCAAACTAATATACAATTAAAGATGACCACCTAGCTATGAGATGGCCACGTAGCTATGAGATGGCCATCTAGCTATGAGATGGCAATCTAGCTGTGAGATGGCCACCTAGCTGTGAGATGGCCACGTAGCTATGAGATGGCCACCTAGCTGTGAGATGGCAACCTAGCTGTGAGATGGCCACAGCTATGAGATGGCCACCTAGCTATGAGATGGCCACCTAGTTGTGAGATGGCCATCTAGCTGGTTTTATCAACTATATATATATATACACGGCCATTGATAACCTGAACTAAACTTGATCTTGATCAATTGCTGATTATCAAAAGAAACGGATGAGTGACACATGCACTCTTGGTCTCCTATTTAGATTTTATTACAGTGTTTTTCTCTTGACAAAACAAATGATTAGCCAGTGTGTTTCTACTGTTGAATGACTGACCTTGTGATATTGTGTTGATGGACCAATAAGGCTGTAATAATCTACGATGAGCTACCATATTTTACCAGTGATAGCCCAGGGGGCCTGTGCCTGTGTCTGCATGCATGAATACATGTAAAATAATTGGGGGTGGGCATATTACCGGATATGAGCCTGTGTTTTACCGGTCCGGTTATCGTGGTTCACCATTTTGGTTCCAGAAACTACTGATGACCTTCTGAGTTATGCATTACCTTTAATGGAATTCAGTCTCCTGCCTCTGGACACCAACATGCCTGTCTTACATAACTGTATATCTATGATCAATATGCTTGAAATGGAGTCCAATTCAATAAATTATGCAAGTGGACTGTCCAGGTAAATGTAGTTGTATATGGGTATTATGTGAGAGGTCTCCAGAGTAATAAGGGCAGTTTCTCCCACAATCACTGTAGGTTTCCTCGCTCATGACTCATTGGATAAACCTGCTAGGAGTGGGTAAACATTTTTGGTCACCCGCTAGTGGGGTAATTAACACCCTGGGCATGATTTCATTGGTCAATCTTTGATTTATGACGTCATGTAATAATGCTTTTCGACGTTATTTTCCATTGTGAAGTCATGCTCTGGCAATTGTTCCCCCATTGAAAACACACATGATGTAACTTCCAAAGAAAAAATGTGGGTTTTTTGGATAAAATATGAACGTTTTAGGAGAAAAACGTCCTCAAGCTTGTGATGATTATTTATCACGTTTATCTAACTCTCGTTAGTTGATTTTTAAATTATGAAAGACACACGATAAACCTCTCGTCTTTATACAATTTGAAGATTAACTGACTCGAGTTAGATAAACATGATAACCAACCACCACTCGTTGAGGAACCTCTATATGATCCAATATCATTAAATGATACCAGATTGGAACAAAACAATGATTGTTGGATACTGATTACGTGAATCTATATATAAAGTATAGAAGTAGTAGCAAATGTTATAAGGGTTAAGTAATGTAAAATTTGCGAGATAATCTGTCCCTTTGGACACACACAGTTAACAACTGAACTAGTCTGATCAAAGTTTTTCAACTTTTGATGGAAACATATGTGGAGTTTCTACACAAAACAAATTTATTTATTTTTTGTTCAAGCATTTATTATCCTTGATCAAATGCAAACTTTTCCCACAGTTTCTGATATTTTATAAAGTAGTAAGCACTCCTTCTTTAAAAGTACAAGAGGGACTAGCAAAATATTTCTAGAAAAAAACTTTAATAAAAAAATTAAGAATCTCAATTTAAGAAAATTTAATGCCTGGGTCAAAAGCAGGGATCAGACATATTCTAAAGTTAAAACAGCAGCCTCATTCATGACTTTGATCACAGTCAAAAAATGCTTTACCTATTGAGAATTTTAATCACATTTTGTTTTAAAAAAATCCCTATTTCCTTATTTTAAGGTGTTTTTTTTACACTTTGAACAAAAATCAAACTATCCAGAAAAGGTTTCAGATATTTCGATATTTGTTGGAAAGTTCCATATCTAAAAATCCGAAAGTTCACCTTACATTTTTTGTTTTTGGTCAAGGAGATATATTTCAAAATCATCTCTGAATTTTGAATTGTAACACAAACCGATGTGAATGTTTATACACCATTATGTTTAATTGGCTAAGACATTTAATGTGTTGTCACAGACTTTGTTATTCTTATAGATTGCTGAGAAGAAATATGGCTCCTTATCATAAGGAATTTTTCATAATAAAAGCAACATTATGTTTCATTGATGAATGCAGAATAAAATGATTGGTTATCAGTAAATATTGTCCATTAGTTTGCTATAACACATGCCAATTCTGCAATCACCTGATTGGTTATCAATAAATATTGTCCAATAGTTTGGTATATAACACATGCCCATTCTGCAATCACCTGTACGGCACCTAGGTAATGTGATGAGCAATCAATGAAAATAAAAATACAGTAGCTATATATATACATGTAGAGGAACCAAGACTTTCCCTTTTTGTTCAAATATACCGGGTAATGCCGGGCTAAACATTCAGTGGTCCTGAGTTAGAATCTGGATCTGTTCCTTATTTTCCACTCCTGTTGATATTGCCACTACTGCCTATATGGTGTAAACATAAAAAGTAATATTTAGTCCATCAGGTGGTGAGGTGTGATTTCATTGAACACTGTATATAGAGATTATTCGCTTTGCTCAGTAATATTAAGGTGGAACTTGAATGTCAATATTGTGTACTAAATGTATTGGTTTGATTGTGTTACAGATTAACGGTACATATAAACCTTAAAAAGTACAGACAGTAGGACATAGCGTGAATGAATTTTGAGACATTAATCATGGCCAGCAGCAGACTAAAAGATATGCTGTAAAGCGTTGTATCAGCAGGCACTGCGGAGCAGACACTAGAGTTCAAGAAACATGAAATAGGACCAATAGGTCATTAAATCGAATAACACACAAGTCTATAGATCTGTGAGGTCCTATTACGTCATGTAGGTATACTTATTTACAGGTACATGTAAGGTGTCTGCTGGTAACTCAGTTCAGACCACAGCAGGTGGAAGTTTAAACACCACTCAATATTGCATATAAACAGCTTTTCCAATGCCTTGTGGAGTTCAGAAGTCTATGAACAGACTTAATAATCAAGCCTGTCTAGGTCTATGTGAATTTAGGGATGTGTAAGGTAAGGAGGTTAAGAAGGGGACAGAAGAACTTTGTTAGAGGGAGAAAAAGGGCTGTGTCAAAAGGGGCAGACATCATTATAAGACTTATGTTTTGATTCACCAGTTCAAATGAGCATAAATTATTTATCAAATAAAACTCAACACTTCAGAATACAGCTTACTGCAGCTAGCACTATTATGTGAATTTGTGAAGTCTGTTCATATAAAATGGACAGAAACACATGCAAAATGGCAACCATTCCATATCTGCCTGAGTATGGACCAAACAGCCAGATCCTTGTCTGCTTACAAACCTGTAACAAAGAAAACAAAAGGGAGGTATTGCACTATAGCATTTGTCCTGCAAAAACTTGAATGACTAACATAGCTTGTACACCTGTACAAACTCATCTGTATCTCGGGTAAAACATGTGCCCCTCGCGCTACGTCACATGATACACTCTATACCCTACAAACACCACATGTGACCCTCACTTACAACACACAGCGACGCCTGTAACATTGATAAACACAATTACATTACCCGAAGTGTAAAGAGGTGTATAGGGGACAGACATGTACACCAGATTTGAATTACTTTAGGGTCAATGTAAGGTGTAAAGAATGATTTTTTTTTATTTGAGGAGGGTGGATGTGTAGGGTGGAAGATGTAAGCGGCTGTTAAATGGTGCATTACCAGGTACTGTAGATATAGTGGGGAGTGTTAACTTAGGGGATGCAGATGGAAATAAGGCCGGTTTATTACTTCTGGGTAGTGAAGTATTAGGGTACTGGAATAAGTGATGTTTGGGCAATACGTATCTATTGAAAAAGACAGCTAGATAAAGTCATTGAAAACCCTGGTAAGGGTAACATTACTCTCCAATCCATCTGCTGTTCGAGTCCCATTAGTTTGCTCATAAATGTATCATAAGTATACGAGATAGAAAACAATATATTTGAATATGAAATCTTTTTTTGTCTGTTCATTGTTGATCTAGCGGTTTGCTAGTCTACTTTGTTATTCTAAGTCGACATTCACCCAAGATTTTAATTGTGATAATATCGTGACTGTTGGATAGCTCGAGGTATAAACGCTTTGACACTAGTCTCACCTGGCCTGATCTGTAGGTAGATTGAGGGCGACTGGACTAAGTACGTGTTTGATTAAATTAGATAAGATGATGACATTAGTTGTGGACATCAGAGGTGTCATAGTTAGCATGCATGTTCAATAGCATGTGTTCTACCTTGAACGGGGAGGGTCAACGGCACCAATTTGTAAAAGGACGAGGAATAGTGATAAAGATAGTGCCATCGCTTGGGCTCAAACCCACGACCCTCGGCTCTCCAGCCTGATGCTCTACCGCTAAACTAAAGGGAAATTCCCTGCAGCTGACGCTTGTAAGGCAACCTAGTTAACCCTTTCACCACTGTAGACTTAATTATGGACTCATCCAGATAATGGATGGTAGAGTCTACTAAAGTTACTTTGGGGTGAAAGGGTTAACCACATCTTTTACACATGTACAATGTACCTGGTACTTGTTAATTAACCCTTTCACCACTGTAGACCATAATGGACTCATCCATATCAATGCAT
The DNA here is from genome assembly GCF_002113885.1 of Mizuhopecten yessoensis. Classification (NCBI taxonomy): domain Eukaryota; kingdom Metazoa; phylum Mollusca; class Bivalvia; order Pectinida; family Pectinidae; genus Mizuhopecten; species Mizuhopecten yessoensis. The sequence continues at coordinate 175,106 of NW_018406312.1, forward strand.
ATCAATGTCTACTAAAGTTACATAGGGGTGAAACGGTTAAACATAACTTGTCATATACATTTAATGGCCTATCAGAACAATTACGATTTTAAAAATAGCACCGGGAAGTTACAGGTAAACAGTAGGCAGGGTCAGAAAGACACTGGCAGTGATACAGTTGTGAAAAAGGAAGCAGAATGGAAACAGTTAACAAGTTGGGTTTCTTTATTGTTCTTATAATAGATAAAACTCCATTCTGATTCTGCAGGTCGCCCACATACACATCAGACAGATCCAGTTGAACTTTATAGCTGTATATTGACCAATGTTTCCATAATCCCTGGCCCCTGCCACAAAGTTTTAGGGTGGAGTGTTTGAGTTTGGATTGACAGTTTTGTCCACAGTTCCATGGTTTGAAGTACTGCACTGATTTTAATAAAGTGGTACATGCGTCACATCTTCATCTTGCCAATAAAATAAACCTTTGCATGTGTGATTGCCATGCTGTTTTTAGGGGTATTAACAGAGTTATGGCCCTTGATGTTAAAGCTTGTGTAGTCCTGCTCATTAGTATATTAAAATGGATTTCAATGAAACACAAACATCACATTTGTCGTGAAGTTTTGCATTTGTAACCACCATGTTGTTTCAACCCATTTTTGAAAAACCATGATGAACCCATTGGTGTTGATATACGAATCCACATGGATGTCCTCCTTGATATTAAGAAGTATCCTTTATATGATATCAGTCCTAACATAAAAATAATGATTACATAACCATACACTCTGCAAATCAAAATAAGGAAAATATAGCTTTGCTGATTACTTAATTCTCAAATATCATCTGTTCTTGCGTAAACTCTTTTGCGAACTATGTTTGCTGGTGTTTTCTGCATATTCTTAAATTTGCAAAATAAATAAGAGGATGCTAGTTTAAAACCCATAACAGTTATACCCCCACTATGTATAACAGTTATACCCCCACTATGTATAATAGTTATACCCCCACTATGTATAACAGTTATACCCCCACTATGTATAACAGTTATACCCCCATTATGTATAATAGTTATATCCCCACAATGTATAACAGTTATAACCCACTATGTATAATAGTTATACCCTCACTATGTATAATAGTTATACCCCCACTATGTATAACAGTTATACCCCCACTATGTATAACAGTGAAAACCCCACTATGTATAATAGTTATACCCCGACTATGTATAACAGTTATACCCCCGCTATGTATAACAGTTAAAACCCCACTATGTATAATAGTTATACGCCGACTATGTATAACAGTTATACCCCCACTATGTATAATAGTTATACCCCCACTATGTATAACAGTTATAACCCACTATGTATAATAGTTATACCCTCACTATGTATAATAGTTATACCCCCACTATGTATAACAGTTATTCCCCCACTATGTATAACAGTTAAAACCCCACTATGTATAATAGTTATACCCCGACTATGTATAACAGTTATACCCCCACTATGTATTACAGTTATAACCCACTATGCATAACAGTTATACCCCCACTATGTATAACAGTTACATACCCCCACTATGTATAACAGTTATACCCCCACTATGTATAACATTCATCCCTCCACTATGTATAACAGTTATACCTACACTATGTATAACAGTTATACCTTCACTATGTATAACAGTTATACCTCCTCTATGTATAACAGTTATACCCCCTCTATGTATAACAGTTATACCTCCCCTATGTATAACAGTTATACCTCGACTATGTATAACAGTTATACCCCAACGATGTATAACAGTTATACCTCCACAATGTATAACAGTTATACCCCCACTACGTATAACAGTTATACCTCCACTATGCATAACAGTTATACCCCCCCTATGTATAATAGTTATACCCACACTATGTATACAGTTATACCCCCACTATGTATAACAGTTATACCCCCACTATGTGTAACAGTTATACCCCTACTATGCATAACAGTTATACCCCCACTATGTATAACAGTTATACCCCACTATGTATAACAGTTATACCCCCACTATGTATAACAGTTAAACCCACTACTATGTATAACAGTTATACCCCCACTATGTATAACAGTTATACTCCCACTATGTATAACAGTTATACCTCCACTATGTATAACAGTTATACACCCACTATGTATAATAGTTATGCATAGTAGGGGTATAACTATTATACATAGGGTGGGTATAACTGTTATACATAGTAGTGGGTTTACCTGTTATCCATAGTGGGGGTATAACTGTTACACATAGTGGGGTTATAACTGTTATACATAGTGGAGGTGTAACTGTTATACATAGTGGGGTACAACTGTTATACATAGTGGGGGGATAACTGTTATACATAGTAGTGGGTTTAACTGTTATACATAGGGGGGGTATAACTGTTATGCATAGTAGGGGTATAACTGTTACACCCCCACTATGTATAACAGTTGTACCCCACTATGTATAACAGTTAAAACCCCACTATGCATAATAGTTATACCCCCACTATGTATGACAGTTATACCTCCACTATGTATGACAGTTATACCTCCACTATGTACAACAGTTATACCCCCACTATGTATAATAGTTATACCCCCACTATGTATAACAGTTATATACCTCCACTATGTGGTGCTAAGTATGCTAGTTTGCTTTGCCTTGATCTTTCTATCAGACTGTTAAAATTTTAATGTCACACCCTTGTCATCATTCTTTCACCAGTGCAAATACTACATTTCCACAATTTATAATATTCTTTCTTCTTAAACTTTATTCTAAGAATTTATGTAATTCATTTGAAATTAAAACAAAATCATTTCTTACTGAACCTTTTCTTAATTTACCTTTGTATCATAAAACAGGAAAGTAAAATTACCTTTCCTGTAATTAAGTATCTGTTGTTATGGATTAGCATTAGGTGCCAGAGATCATCCCTAGCTTCCTGGTGTAAACAGGAAAAGATTAGGCCGTCACTTAACTCCCTTACACTTAGTAGACATTTTGTTGGAACAATCCAGGTCTATCATAAGTGTCACCTATCACTTTATTGTCAGAAGAACTTTGAGTTAAAAGCAATTGTCACCTGTCACTATTTTTTATGTATGCGTAGTAAAGAAGTTGGTACTTTTTGACTATAAATACAGGTTACTCATTTATGTAAGGGGAGTCTGAATTAGGTCTTAATCACAGTCAGTCCCAGTGACTGCCTCAGTCTAACTATCAGAGAAAACAATACTTCGCACCCATTAGTTTTGTACCTTTACTAGATTTACTCCCATTTTGTTATGGTTCTTTTTAACTACAAATACATATTAACTGTACAACTAGACTTCCAGCTTGTGTTCTGATTAAGGGTTTCTTGAGACATCAGTAGAATCTATAGGTAATCAATATTTCTCTAATTAATATAAAGCTTGCTTTCTGTCTTTCCAGACAATTTAGAAAAAGAAAACTTGATAATAGTGGTTGATGGAAACCATGAACAGAAGGATAGTGGTCCTGCTGCTGGCTGTTCTTTTGAAATTATGCGGTGAGTACATGATCAGGTTTTATTTGGGTTTTGACACTATTGCTGGACAGGTGATTGAAAAAATGCTACATATACAATATGTGTATGTTTTGTAGAAGGTGTCGTACAAGGAAGTAAGTCCACTGATCTGATGATGTTTAGCAAAATTTTTATACTATTACTAGCCTTTCCAATTGAATTGGTATTTTGCAGTGGAGGATTACATATAAACTTAAAAAACATTTGCCTTTGTTGACTATAGCTGCCTATGTTGACTAGCATGATAATTTACTCAGGAAGGTCAAACTGTTGATATGACTACAATATACTGCTATATGAATTATTAATACTGGAATTTGGTTAACAGACTTATTTGTGGATGATTGTACCTTTTCTAGAGTTTCACAGATATCATTCCAATGTTTTTTTTAATGATTTAACATATTGAGTTTCCCACCTAGAAAACCAAGTTCTACTTGGCAAAGTTGGCATTTCAGAACTTTGAATATCAGGCTTGAGATTGTGCAGACTGCATAAAGGGGTTTATCAGGGGTTTTATGGAAATTAAAGGACCCTGGGATGAAATAGGGGAAAATTAATCAACATAGAACCATATTGGGGAATTCAGATGATCATTATATACCAACTCTGATTATATGAAATTAGCCTGTTTAGCTTTTATTTAAGCCTATCTTTATGACAGTTAATTATCATTTTGTCCTTCCTACGCATGCTGCAATTTCAGAACTCTTGTCAATTGTGAGGCATAATTTTCCCAACTGGGAATTTTAAAGGGGCGAATTTGGAAAAATCACTCATTTTTTTTATTATGAATAGGTCTCTCAAACAGACATTAAAAGTACCTTGATAACATTCAAGACCTATATCCTTGTCAATATTACCTTTCAAATACAAAAAAACCACTGCACTTCTTTTATTGATGAAAGTTTTTAGATATATGAGTCTCTACCTGCTTATTGATATAGATAGGACTTGAGGCGATAAATGCCTATATCATAATTGATTTTTTTGTAACCAGGTCAAGTTTTTTTAGCCGAGAAACTGGCTAAACCAGTAAACTGTTTACAGCCCTTATGTACAATGAATATGTATGCATATTGCATGATATTATTGAGCATTGTATTGTATATAGGCCTAGTTTGTGAAGTTGAAACAGCTCAGTTGGGGTACAGGGCTTCAGACCCACTGTTCCCTTTGATTTGATGTTAAAAACTGTAATCAAATCTTGGTTGCTATGCATGTTAAGTAAAAAATAAAATAAAAAAAATAAAGTTTTTGTAAGGTATGATTACATGTAATACTGTTTCAGCTGGATGTGAGAATGGAGGCATACCACAGCAGACAGAGGGAGGAGAAGATGTGATGTGTGGGCGAGGGATGCCTGCCTGTGGAGGTGGGTTCAGATGTGAAAGTAATACATGCTGTCCAGTTCCCATGCTGGCAGGTGAGTAATGCTGGTCAGGGTCAAGGTCACAAAGCGATGAGAGGGTCAAGTAATAGTTTCATTTTCTGGAACATAACTTCTTTATTACAGAAGACATTTTAATGAAGCTTCATTGACTTGTCAACCAGGTGATGTGCCTTGGGTCATTTTCAGGATGTTAACTCCAAGGTCAAGGTCACAAATTACTTCTTACTTAAACAGGGTTTTATAGTGATGAGGTAGAGATTCTTCATAGCTATGCTAATCACCACCTGTTTAAATATCATGTCGTTTTTAAGACAACTAGTTTAGGACACACATTGAAGTCAAAGCTCAAATAGAATTTTATGTCACCTGTTGCAGTTGTCTTTGTCCATTGTTATGCATCATCTATCCCTAAATTATTAAAATTTTCTACGTCTTCTCAAACATTTATGAGAACATTTTGCAGGAAGCATCCATAGTCAAATATGAACAAAATATGTGAGCTATATAGTTCTCACCCCCTAGGGGGCAGAGCCAAAATGGATTAAATTGGTTAGAATTTAAAGTCTTCTTCTTCAGACCAATACATGCTGAAACAAATACACAAATACTCTTCAATCACAGGTGTAATTGTAATGCGTTTTATTATCAGTGGAATACCCCAGGGAGGGGTTAAAGTTGATTGGTCATGGTCATGCATTATTTTCAGTTGAAAATATTTGAACTTGGTTGGATTTAATCTCATTGGATGGCAGTTTGATTGTATGAATATTAATAGCTTCACCCCCTCCTGGCTACATTTTCCAAAAAAGTCTTGTTCTTCAGACCAAGATACAATGTATGCGGGAATCAAATACTCTTGATGGACAGAAAGATCCCAATTTGCTTCATCAAAATTGTGAATTTTACACTGAGAGTAGCCTATGAGAGGCGTATGTTAAACTACTGTTTATAAAGAAATAACACTTTCAGGGTTATGTGTTGATTTATCACTGGAAAAATATTCTTTCATGGTATGGCAGTTTGACATTACTGAAAATAAGATCCTAACAAAAGAGCGACTAAGTTAAACAGATATTAACATCTCTTTTTTAAGGATGATAAGGCTTATGGCATGTTGTAATTCCAGAAGAGTTATAGGGAAGAATTATATAGGCTTTGTCTGTTTCCATATTTGATAAATCTTGGTCACTCCTTCCCAACATCAACAGTTAAAAAGCCATATTTGCTTTATGCATTGAATCTATTGTTATGTCAAGATATCAAAACAATTGTACTACAACTCAAATGACCTTTAATGCACGATCGCTTTTTATTCTTTTCCTCTATAAACTTTCAGCCAATGAGAATATTTTTATGAAACTGCACCAATACCAAACATATGATACATAGGTAAATGACAAGGTTGGCTGCACTACATGCTTAATTAATATAAACTTTATTTCATTCCAAATTAAGTTGCATTACATCACATAACATACAAAGTACAGAGGAATGGGATCCGGAAACAAGTTGAAATAACTTATATAAATCCGTTTCCAAGAATGTATCTCATTAATTTAATTTAGGGCATGATGGTATAGTTACTGAATTCTATGGAAAGAAATATAAACACTTAAAACAGTAGCTTACTTTTATACGTAGTTCAAGGGATATTTGGAATGAGAGTAAAAGAAAAGGGGTACAGGGTGGGGGGTGGGGGTGGGGGGGAGATATAGATGCCCGTGCCAATAAGAATAGAATGAGAAGAAATAGGTGATGTGAAACAAAGGATCATTGTATAATGAATAGAACTTGGTCAAATCTTTTAGAATGGATGATGAAGTTTTGTACAGATGAAAAAATTAAGGCATTTTCGTCATCTGTAAGCTCATTATTCCCGAACAAAAGTAAATCAGTTGAGAGTGGATGATTGATTTCGTTAAATGTATGTAACCGTAGTTGAGAAAAAAGACAACAATGTAATAGATAATGTTCATTGGTTTCATTTGCTTGCATGCAAGAACACAGAGGACTATCAATTAGATTTCTCTGGTATAGATAAAACTTAAGGGAACTACACTCCATTCTTAATCTAGCATGATGTATCCGCCCAAGTCTGGTACCATTAAAGTAGAAAATTTTAATTTTGTGAGAGGGCTTGCGTAAATAGGTTTTAAGTTTATAGATTGAAGGTTGGCTGCACTACATGCTTAAATACAGGCAACAGTTCCTTGATCTACTAGGTGTGTCCCTAGGCAGGTTTGGTTTGGTGTCACTACTAGGTGTGTCCCTGGGCAGGTTTGGTTTGGTGTCACGACTAGGTGGGTCCCTAGGCGGGTTTGGTGTCACTACAAGGGGTGTCCCTAGGCAGGTTTTGGTTGGTGTCACTACTAGGTATGGCCCTAGGCAGGTTTGGGTTGGTGGCACTACTAGGTATGGCCCTAGGCAGGTTTGGGTTGGAGACACTACTAGGGATGTCCCTAGGCAGGTTTGGTTTGGCGTCACTACTAGGTGGGTCCCTAGGCAGATTTGGTGTCACTACAAGGTGGGTCCCTAGGCAGGTTTGGTTTGGTGTCACTACTAGGTGGGTCCCTAGGCAGGTTTGGTGTCACTACAAGGTGTGTCCCTAGGCAGGTTTGGTTTGGTGTCACTACTAGGTGTGTTCCTAGGCAGGGTTGGTTTGGTGTCACTACTAGGTGTGTTCCTAGGCAGGTTTGGTTTGGTATCACTACTAGGTGTGTCGCTAGACAGGTTTGGTTTGGTGTCACTACTAGGTGTGTGCCTAGGCAGGTTTGGTGTCACTACTAGGTGTGTCACTAGGCAGGTTTGGTTTGGTGTCACTACTCGGTGTGTCCCTAGGCAGGTTTGGTTTGGTATCACTACTAGGTGTGTCGCTAGACAGGTTTGGTGTCACTACTAGGTGTGTCACTAGGCAGCTTTGGTTTGGTGTCACTACTCGGTGTGTCCCTAGGCAGGTTTGGTTTGGTATCACTACTAGGTGTGTCCCTAGACAGGTTTGGTTTGGTGTCACTACTAGGTGTGCCCCTAGGCAGGTTTGGTGTCACTACTAGGGGTGTCCCTAGGCAGGTTTGGTTTGGTGTCTCTACTAGGTGTGTCCCTAGGCATGTTTGGTTTGGTGTCACTACTAGGTGTGTCGCTAGGCAGGTTTGGTTTGGTGTCACTACTCGGTGTGTCCCTAGGCAGGTTTGGTTTGGTATCACTACTAGGTGCGTCCCTAGACAGGTTTGGTTTGGTGTCACTACTAGGGGTGTCCCTAGGCAGGTTTGGTTTGGTATCACTACTAGGTGTGTCCCTAGACAGGTTTGGTTTGGCGTCACTACTAGGTGTGTCCCTAGGCAGGTTTGGGGTCACTACTAGGTGTGTCCCTAGGCAGGTCTGGTTTGGTGTCACTACTAGGGATGTCCCTAGGCAGGTTTGGTTTGGGGTCACTACTAGGTGTGTCCCTAGGCAGGATTGGTTTGGTGTCACTACTAGGTGGGTCCCTAGGCAGGTCTGGTTTGGTGTCACTACTAGGGGTGTCCCTAGGCAGGTTTGGTGTCACTACTAGGCGTGTCCCTAGGCAGGTTTGGTTTGGTGTCTCTACTAGGTGTGTCCCTAGGCATGTTTGGTTTGGTGTCACTACTAGGTGTGTCGCTAGACAGGTTTGGTGTAACTACTAGGTGTGTCACTAGGCAGGTTTGGTTTGGTGTCACTACTGGGTGTGTTCCTAGGCAGGTTTGGTTTGGTATCACTACTAGGTGCGTCCCTAGACAGGTTTGGTTTGGTGTCACTACTAGGTGTGTCGCTAGGCAGGTTTGGTTTGGTGTCACTACTCGGTGTGTCTCTAGGCAGGTTTGGTTTGGTGTCACTACTAGGAGTGTCCCTAGGCAGGTTTGGTGTCACTACTAGGGGTGTCCCTAGGCAGGTTTGGTTTGGTATCACTACTGGGTGTGTTCCTAGGCAGGTTTGGTTTGGTATCACTACTAGGTGTGTCGCTAGACAGGTTTGGTGTAACTACTAGGTGTGTCACTAGGCAGGTTTGGTTTGGTGTCACTACTCGGTGTGTCCCTAGGCAGGTTTGGTTTGGTATCACTACTAGGTGTGTTCCTAGGCAGGTTTGGTTTGGTATCACTACTGGGTGTGTTCCTAGGCAGGTTTGGTTTGGTATCACTACTAGGTGTGTCCCTAGGCAGGTTTGGTTTGGTGTCACTACAATAATGATAGAGTTCAGTGTATTAGTACAAGTGTTATGACCAAGTGATGACATTTTGGTTAACCTCCACCTACCAGTTGAAATATGACCATAGTTATACCCCCCCCATGAAGTTAGAAGGGGAGTGGGGTATACTGGAATCAGGTCTGTCTGTTGGTCTGTCTGTGGATGCAATGTAGTACCAGGTACTCCTCCTAAACAACTGGATGGATTTCAATGAAATTTGCTGAAAACGATCCTTGCAGCTTGGAGATGTGCGTAAAGTACTTTTCATTGGGTTATCTACCCTTTTCACAAAGTTATGGCCCTTGGTTCATAAACCTTCTCTAGGCCATGACATTCTATAGAAAACGCAAGAACTTTTTTTTTATTCAATTCCTTCCAAATCTGGTATGGTAATACTAAAAGCAACAAAGTTAAACATATATAACCGGTTTTTTTGTCAGGTTTCAACTTTCCGCGTTCTGAAAAGTCAAAGTCACGAATGAATTACGTTATTTAAATGGCTAAATATCTTTGAAACAGAAGGTATTTTGTGTACATATTAAAATATTGTTGGCATTAATGCAATCTACTCTACTGACAGCTTCCGTGGTGGGGGGTCAGAGGTCAAAGGTCAAAGGTAACGAATGAATTACGTTACCGAAATGGCTAGTTATCTCGGAAACAGTAGGTATTTTGTATACTCATATACATAAGAGTATTGTAGCCAATTATGCAGGCTATATTATGACAAACTTCCAAGGTCATGAGATCAAAGGTCAAAGGTCACAGATGTATTATTTTACTGAAATGGCTTATTATGACAGAAATGGTAGGTATTTTGTATCCACATACCTTGGAGTAAATGTAGCATTGATGCAAGCTACATTGTGACAAAATTCCGAGGTCATTGAGTCAAAGGTCACAGTAGTGGTGTTTGTCTTTTCAATTGGTCTGTCGATACGACATCTGAGGTTAGACATTTTCGTGACCCTTGATCGTTCTATATATTTTTTCCCTTGTTTATTTAGCCCCTACAGGGGCAACAAGCAGTCGTAATGCGGGGGTATTATATAATTAGTTAGCCCATAGGCGACAGTTCTAGTTGATGCATAGATGCAATACCCCAAGCACATTTTCAGTTGGATGTGAGAATTAAGGCATGCTATAATATCTGGTGATCATATATGGTTATTTCAGGGATCTTACTCCGAGTTCAAGGTCACAAATGAAGGTCAAAGTTCATATCCTGCTGTCTGTCAATGTTTTATTTCCCAGGGCATTACTTCTGAAGTATGGTAAATTAAATCAATGTTCAGCTGCATTGTGTTTTATTAATATACAATCAGCTATAGCACCTTATTATCAATGGTGTGTCTCTAGACAGCTCTGGTTAGGTAATTATCAGATAGTGCTAGCATTGTACTATGTCCAAGTTGTGACATTTGAGTGGTGGCTCTTAGCTAAACCCCACAATCAGTTGAAATATAACCATAGTTGCTGCTCAGATGTAGTACCAATAAAAACCAAACAGTTTCAGCTGGATGTGAGAATGGAGGCATACCAGAGCAGACAGAGGGAGGAGGAAAAGATGTGATGTGTGGGCGAGGGTTGCCTGCCTGTGGGGGCGGATTCAGATGTGAGGGCACTTTATGCTGCCCTGTACCATTTCAGATATGTGAGTACTGCTTGTCGAGGTCAAGGTCATATTGAGAAGGTCAATTTAGTGTGGCAACAATTTAATAGAAGGAAATCACCCTTGTTAAACTAGAATCAAATTACTGGTATGGATATCAAGACTTGTTATTGCTGTCATTATTAACTATATGCCTAACTTTTGGTGAGATTCAAGCAGTAACCACTCCTTATTTGAGATGTGGGATGAGAAAGATCTCTATTATTGGTATGCATAAATGTATTACCCCCAACAAACCAACTGTTTCAGCTGGTTGTGAGAGTGGAGGCATACCACAGCAGATAGAGGGGGGAGGAGAAGATGTGACATGTGATGCAGTGATGCCTGCCTGTGGGGGCGGATTCAGATGTGAGGGCACTTTATGCTGTCCTGTACCCATGCAGACAGGTGAGTATTGCTGGATTATCTCCAGACTTGGTAGGCTGTAGTGTAGAGGAAATATCCACACCCCAATCTGCCAATCTTTCAGGCCAGCCGGGTCACCGAGGAGATCTAGCTGTTGCGATTGCTGTTCCTTCATCTCCCATTATTAATCCTATCTTCGGTTTTCCTCAGTAGCCATTGGTTATATTTTGATGACACTTAGTGGTAATCATCAGCCTTTGATAGGGAGAAGAATCTAGATTCAAGAAAGGTCTGACCCATAATGAGGATGAAGGGGCTTTAAGGGGTCACAGAGAACAAAACCTTCAAATGACATGTCTTCTGTAAGCCACAGGTAGATATAGAACAAACTTTCATAAAATCATTTTTATCCATTATGCCCAATAATTGTAAAAAATTAGATGTACTCATGTTTGGGTATCATTCAGATACCTGTTAAGGCCCATGGTCCTCTTGCTCCATGTTCAATTAAGATAATGGCAGAATGACCTCTAGGAAACCTAACAGATATGGGTCATGACTGAACAAGTTTTTTTAATGTCAGGTACTGGTTTGTCCAGGGTGTATATCTTGCATCCTGTCTAAGATGTAACAATATGGTAATTCTTTGATTAGTTGTCCCAAACATTCCTACCTGGAGGCTATGACAAATTATCACTTTTAGAATATGTTTAGTTTGATGGTCAAGAGTACTTTCAAAGTATGAAAATATCATACCTATTAATCATGACTAGACATTGTATTGTGTTGTATACTGTCACCTCTTACAAGCTTGTTAAACTCTGAACCTGTTTACCAGTATTATATATGTTTTAGTACAGTATTGTGTTACAACTTACAAGAATGTTATATGTTTGAGTACAGTATTTGTGTTTGAGTTACAACAGTCTTCAAGTCTAGATCTGTACCTGTATATATATGTTTGGACATACAAGTGTGCTCTAACAAGTGCCAAGTCTGCATGACGACGTTTCCTTCGTATGTATAGATGTGTGCCCTAACAACGGTCTGGCTGAGATGAAGGATGGCTATATGGCGGCATGTATCACAGATGAAGAATGTAGTGGAGCTTTTCATTGTGAGGGGGAGCTTGGCCTCTGCTGTCCTGTCAGATTATTTGCTCCAGGTTTGTTAATTATCAAATTTTAATTGGTGCAGTAAACATATATTCATATTCGAGGAGGCACGGTAGTCTAGTGGTAGGCCGCCGGGCTCATGACCAAAGGGTTGCGGGTTCGTGTCATGGCACAGCACTGTGTTGTATCTTTGAGCAAGATACTTTACTCCGCTTGTTCCAGTCTACTCAGCTGTAAATGAGTACATGGTTGGGCAGTGCTAGAATTGTAAAATGCTAGCTGTGAGCACTGAAATGGCAGCACTGGCTGTATGCTCCCCAGGGAGTTGATAAAGATATTGGCTGGTTGCAAAGGCCCTATAACCATGGATAATAATTTGTAAAACCGCTTTGAGACGGCCTACGAACTAGGTTGTGATAGAGTGGTATATAAGAACCTCAAGTTATTATTATTTTGAAAATCTTGACATTCTTCTTTTCACCTTTTGGATATGTCTGAGAGTTGCTTACTCTGTTTTCTTGGAATTTATCTTGACCTATGTTGCAGATTCTGGTTTATCTTGAGGGTTAAAATCACTTCAGTTTTAATCATAAATAGAAATAAAGCTTTGAAATTGTCTCGAATTATACATGTTGAAATATTTCATGTTAATACATGTGCAGAAGAATTGTGGTTTTTTTTTGTTCTCCAGGGCCACACTTGGAGTTGATTACTCTGAAGCCATATACTGTTTAACCCGGAACTTTTCACCACAGTTTAAAAAAAAATGCCTTTTTCTCCCCCCATAATGACGGCAAATTTATCATTTCTACAAATATAAGTTAACAATGAAACATACATAGTAATTGAATATGAAAGGCGAAATTAATACTGGGTGAAAATTGATTTCATATGCGAAGGGTGAACGTTTGACTGGGCGGAAACTTCCCGGTATACAGTACATCAATCTTCCTCCTAGGCCCAAGTCAACATTTATGGCGCTTTGACAACCTGCTCTGTTCTCAAGTGACAGAAATTGATGTTAAACTTCAGCATGTGTACCTTGTAGTTTCTCCTGGAGTAATCTCTAAAAGGATTTATTTCCAAGAAATTGTTTAAAAAAAATAGGGTGAGTAGAACGTTGTTTTTTTTTTATTGCAGGTCCATGTCCAGATGGGGGAATGGAAGAAGCTATGGATGGTCAGTCAAAGAGGTGTGGTAGACAGGAAGGTCAGGAGGATATTACCTGTTCCTCCGGCTACATATGTAACGAAGCTCAATACTGTTGTCCCACCAAACTATACACAGGTATGGCTCTGCTTAATGCTGATTCCATTTAACATTTTAGGATGATTTCATATCTGGGAGCCTTCCTTGTTTTTAAACTGCATGATGCCACTGAGGCATCCTTGAGTTATTGTTCTTATAACGACTTAAAACCTTAAATTGGATCACTGACCCCTTAGACTCCAGAAAAAGTACTATAGAGGGAGTTAATCTGCAGGGGTGTTCTAGTTTTGGACTATCATATGGCAGATAGAGGACTAACTCCCTCAATAGTGAAGTCGGGCAAAATTGATGTCTGATAGGGTTAGTTGTTTTCCCTCCGATGGCACAGTGGTTTCCCCCCGTGGGTTTTTCTCCACCATGAAAACATCATTTGCTCCCTTACGGGTGTCATAATAAAAGCTCTTCTGCACAACGTTGAATAAAGATTATTTATTTATTTATCTATTGATTATTTATTACATTGATATGGAAATATCTATATGACATTTTGGTTTGTTCTTTAGTGATTTCAGACAATACAATTAACTGTAATTCAAACAAATGTTAATTTGATAAAATCATTGAGCTGGGTCTCTTGTTATTTTTGCCTGTACATTATTATACAGGTTTGCATATAAGACAATAAAGATGAAAGTGTTCGTGTAATACTAGTAAATTTTGTATTAATATTCATAATTAATGAAATTAATTTTCGTCATTGGATTTTATTGTTATACAGTGTTCGGAATGTTAAGGATGACATATGTTAGATTCTGTAAGAAAACACATATCTAAGACTGATTATATTTATCTAAGGTGCTTGTCCTAATGGTGGAATGGTTGTTATGACTGAATATGGTCTACCTCGCATCTGTAGTGAGTCAAGCACTTGTAGCAGTAACAATGGGATGTTCTCCTGCCAGGGAGGCTACTGCTGTCCAGACAAGGTCACGTTTGAAGGTATGATCGTATCTGTGTGAAAGTCAAAATATATATAAAAGTCAAATCAAGATGTCAGTCATAAAGCAAGGTCAGGTCATAACTATAAAAAGACTCCTTCAGTACAGGTGTAGAGATAGTACTACTCCTTCAGTACAGGTGTAGAGATATTACTACTCTTTCAGTACAGGTGTAGAGATATTACTACTCCTTCAGTACAGGTGTAGGGATATTACTACTCCTTTAGTACAGCTGTAGTAATATCTCTACACCGGTACTGAAGGAGTAGTCATATCCCTACACCTGTACTGAGAGGTAGTTATATCCCGGCACCTGTACTGAAGGAGTAGTACTATCTCTACACCTTCAGTACAGGTGTAGGGATATGACTACTCCTTCAGTACAGCTGTAGGGTTATAACTACTCCTTCAGTACAGCTATGGGGATATTACTACTCCTTCAGTACAGCTGTAGAGATATTACTACTCCTTCGATACAGTTGTAGGAATATACCTACCGCTCAGTACAGGTGTAGAGATATTTCTCCTCCTTCAGTACAGGTGTAGGGATATAACTCCTCCTTCAGTACAGCTGTAGGGTTATAACTACTCCTTCAGTACAGGTGGAGAGATCTTACTACTCCTTCAGTACAGGTCTAGGGATATTACTCCTCCTTCAGTACAGGTGTAGGGATATTACTACTCCTTCAGTACAGCTGTAGGGATATAACTACTCCTTCAGTACAGGTGTAGGGATATAACTACTCCTTCAGTACAGCTGTAGGGATATTACTACTCCTTCAGTACCGGTGTAGAGATATTACTACTCCTTCGATACAGTTGTAGGAATATAACTACCTCTCAGTACAGGTGTAGAGATATTACTACTCCTTCAGTACAGGTGTAGAGATAGTACTACTCCTTCAGTACAGGTGTAGAGATATTAGTACTCCTTCAGTACAGGTATAGAGATATTACTACTCCTTCAGTACAGGTGTAGAGATATTACTACTCCTTCAGTACAGGTGTAGGGATATTACTACTCCTTCAGTACAGGTGTAGGGATATAACTACCTCTCAGTACAGGTGTAGGGATATTACTACTCCTTCAGTACAGCTGTAGGGATATTACTACTCCTTCAGTACAGGTGTAGGATATAACTACTCCTTCAGTATAGCTGTAGGGATATTACTACTCCTTCAGTACAGGTGTAGGGATAATACTTCTCCTTTAGTACAGGTGTAGAGATATTACTACTCCTTCAGTACAGCTGTAGAGATAATACTACTCCTTCAGTACAGCTGTAGAGATATTACTACTCCTTCAGTACCGGTGTAGAGATATTACTACTCCTTCGATACAGTTGTAGGAATATAACTACCTCTCAGTACAGGTGTAGGGATATTACTACTCCTTCAGTACAGCTGTAGAGATATTACTACTCCCTCAGTACAGTTGTAGAGATAGTACTACTCCTTCAGTACAGGTGTAGAGATATTACTACTCCTTCAGTACAGGTGTAGAGATATTACTACTCCTTCAGTACAGGTATAGAGATAATACTACTCCTTCAGTACAGGTGTAGAGATATTACTACTCCTTCAGTACAGGTGTAGGGATATTACTGCTTCAGTACAGGTGTAGAGATATTACTACTCCTTCAGTACAGTTGTAGAGATATTACAACTCCTTCAGTACATGTGTAGAGATATTACTACTTCAGTACAGGTGTAGAGATATTACTACTCCTTCAGTACAGGTGTAGGGATATTACTACTCCTTCAGTCCAGCTGTAGAGATATCACTCCTCCTTCAGTACAGGTGTAGAGATATTACTACTCCTTCAGTACAGTTGTAGAGATATTACTTCTCCTTCAGTACAGGTGTAGAGATATTACTACTCCTTCAGTACAGGTGTAGAGATATTACTACTCCTTCAGTACAGCTGTAGAGATATTACAACTCCTTCAGTACAGGTGTAGGGATACTACTACTCCTTCAGTACAGCTGTAGAGATATTACAACTCCTTCAGTACAGGTATAGATATATTACTACTCCTTCAGTACAGGTGAAGAGATATTACTACTCCTTCAGTACAGGTGTAGAGATATTACTACTCCTTTAGTACAGGTGTAGAGATATTACTACTCCTTCAGTACAGCTGTAGGGATATTACTACTCCTTCAGTACAGGTATAGGGATAGTACTACTCCTTAAGTACAGCTGTAGAGATATTACTACTCCTTCAGTACAGCTGTAGAGATATTACTACTCCTTCAGTACAGCTGTAGGGATATTAATACTCCTTCAGTACAGCTGTAGAGATAATACTACTCCTTCAGTACAGGTGTAGGGATATTAGTACTCCTTCAGTACAGCTGTAGGGATATTACTCCTCCTTCAGTACAGGTGTAGAGATAATACTACTCCTTCAGTACATGTGTAGGGATATTACTACTCCTTCAGTACAGGTATAGGGATAGTACTACTCCTTAAGTACAGCTGTAGAGATATTAATACTCCTTCAGTACAGCTGTAGAGATATTACTACACCTTCAGTACAGCTGTAGGGATATTACTACTCCTTCAGTACAGCTGTAGAGATAATACTACTCCTTCAGTACAGGTGTAGGGATATTACTACTCCTTCAGTACAGCTGTAGGGATATTACTACTCCTTCAGTACAGGTGTAGAGATAATACTACTCTTTCAGTACAGGTGTAGAGATATTACTACTCCATTAATCCAATCTCATGTACATGTTATGGCAAAGAACAACATACAAATTGGTTTGGGTGAACATAGACCATGATTTATTGCGCATTACATAATTACAAAACAGTAATAACAATAAAGCAGTATCATTATTTGTTTCCGTAGTTTAAACTTAAACTATGGTCCTCCTACTACGCTAATTCTACATTATCTACAATATAACAAACAAAACTAATGTAATTAAAGATAAAAAATTGGGAAAGTAAGGGTGGGTGGGAATTTAGAAAGAAGGTCAAAAATCAAAGCTGCTGCCGCCTCGCCAGAGAATTTAAAAGTGATGAGGCGGTAGCTTGGGATATCAGATGCTGACCATGGGGGTTCTCCCCAGTAGGGATCTTTCTTTACATTGGTCAGCCATGGACCCTTATCTTAACTTGGCTTAACTCTATTGGTCAGCTTTGACCAGACAAGTGCCAAATTAGGTATGTATTTTCTGAAGAAGTCCGAGAGCCTTCTGGGAGTAATAAGATATGTTGATACATAAATGCAGAAAGGTTCCGAAAGAAAAGACCAATGTAAACATAGCCTACATAGGCACAGGCAGTCAGACTGCATGATCGGACA